>NW_028270143.1:63440162-63591539 GCF_037043375.1 Chiloscyllium plagiosum | reverse complement strand
AATCAGCTGTCTAAAACTTCTCAGCCAATGACCATGGAACAGCCAGCGATGATTGGATGACTATTGTATCTTTGCTCAGCTCTATTTGAAAGTTAATTTTCATTCCTTGTAATAACAAAATCTTATTTCCAAAAACATTGCATTCACAATAAGATAGTGTAACACTCAATAGATCCTTTGTGGAAAGCTAGTTACTCGTATGACAGAGATAAATGGGGTTTCATGCAACACAGGAAGTATAACTATGGAATACTGTGTGAACACGCATTTAAAGGGGACCACAATTTCCAACAGAAGCAGCAAGGATACAGTGGTGGAAGGGAATAGTGTAATGAGGGAAGAATGAGAGTCCAGATGGCTGTGTTTCCCACCATGTGCAGGGCTTTGGACATCTGCTCAGGGCTGGAGAGGAACTTGTCATGGGAGCATGACAATCCAGTTGCTGTGGTCAACATGGATACCTATGACAGAGGTAGAACGAGAAAAGATGTCCAGCATGGAGAGTAGAAGGTGCTATATGCTAAATTAAAAGATAGGCACCTCAACGGTTACAATCTCTGGAATATTACCTCAGCCCTATCCAAATTTGTGAAGTCCAGATCGAATTAGAAAGATGAATTCATGCCTCGAAGATTGGTATGGAAAAGAACACTCAGATCTGTCATTATGACATACAGGTTTGAGGCATTTTTTTAAAAAATTCTACGTTTCTATTCTTATGACCAAAGTGAATAGCCTTACACTACCTCATATTTTACTCCATCTAGAACCATGGGATTCACAGAATTATACAGAAGCAGGCCATTCAGCCCTTGAGTCTGCATCAACCCTCCAAACAGCTTTCAATCCAAACCCAGTCCCCTCTCCTATCTCCATAACCCTGCATTTTCCATGACTAGCCTGCACATCCCTGCACAGTATGAGCAATTTAGCATGGCCAATCCACCTAACCTACACATCTTTGGACTGTAGGAGGAAACCTGAGCACCCAGAAGAAACCCACGCAGACATAGAGAGAATGTGCAAACTCCACGCAGACAGTCCCTCAAGGTTTGGGTCCCTGATACTGTGAGGCAGCTGTGCTAAAAACTGACCCAGCATGTCACTTAACTGCATTGTTACCCACGTAATTTCTCCATCTCTTCCTGTAGCCTCTTGGTGTCCTTCTCACAATTTACCTTTATATCATCAGCAATCTTAAATGATTTATTCTGTCTTTTTGACTGAGTCCTTATTGTAGGTTGTAATTAGATCAAGCACCACCATTGATCCTAGTGGTATTTCACAAGTTATGGTCTTCCATCTTGAATCTTTTCTCCCTGTCTATTAATGAATCCTTTCTCCAAGCTAGTATATTGACCCCAACTCCATATCTTGCACATTAACCAGATGCGTAGAATCTGAATGAATGTCTTTTGGAAAGCCCAGTATAACATTTATTGCTTTCCTCTGTATCTGCCCTGTTGTCACACATCCTCAAAATCTCAAATAAATTTGATAAATACAATGTACCTTCTGTAAAACTATATTGATTTTGTCTGTTTGTACTATGATTTTTGAAATGCACCTTTGAGACATACTTAATAGCATATTCCAGCACTCTGATGACTGATAGAAGACTATCCAGCCTCTAGTTCCCTGTTTTCTGTCGCCCTCCTTTTTGAAATAGCAGTGTTACATTTGCATTCTCCAGCATATTATTCCTATTTGTACAAGACAGTCACCAATGAATCTTCCAATAGATGTATAATGAGCTGAATTATGAATTATTAATCTAAACAACTCCATTGGCCATTGATGCTTACAGTTCAATAACTTATTAGCAAACTTTGCAATTCAACACATGGAAATTTTGGGCTAGAATAACTGAGATGATGTTTAATAAAAGCAGTGGAAGTTACGCAGAATAATATAAGATTAATGGTACCAAGGGGTGGCTTTTTTCCCTGGACCTTTCAGTCAAGAAAAAAGAAATTTTCAGCACAATTATTACAAACACTGATTAATCGGTGATTTCAAGACTGTTAAGTGCTTTGATTTTTTTGCTTGATTGTTCCTTAAAGACTGAAACAGAATCAATTTTAATTTAAGTTTAATTTATATTTTGTACTTTGTGCTCAGAAAGGAGAGACATGGATTTAGTTTCATTTTATGGTTGTTCTTATGTACTTGGCTCTGAGAAATCTAGACATCTATTTGTTTGCGTGTATTTCCCATGAGGTGTACAGAATGGACTTCATACTTTCTGGAAAATGTAGAAAAAAATCTGTGCTGTTGCCTAGTGACAGGCATTCAGACTCAGAGTGACAGAAAAATCTTCATTCAGTCAGTTTGTGTGTGTGCCTGTGTTTGCGCTCATGAACGAGAGAGTGGAAACATAAATATAACATTCTCCAGTTAGAAATCCTGAAAGACAGTTGAAAACTGAACTGAGAAAACTTGTGCATTTACTTTGAAGTTAGGTTAAAATAGTGTGTTTAATTTGCACTTTGTTTTAGCTGTCTCACGGAGAGTTACTAGCTCGAGAAAAGTGAATTTTAGAGAATGCACAGAAATTCTTAGGTTGGAACCAAGTTGTGGCTCTATCAGCCTGATCAATAACCTTAGTAGGTAATGGTAAATCTTTGTTAGGTTATTGGTGTTTGTAAGGATATTCCTCAGATAAAAGGAATAGCATGAATTTGAAAGCTTTTCTGAGTATTTGAAATAAATGTTTCTGATCTTTTTGTCTACTGTAATATAGTTCTTGATTTTCTTTTCTTATAAACATTTTATTCTCATTATTCAAATTACACTGGCAGACTCTAGTGAATGTATTTAATAACTGACCTCCCCAGCGTAAAAATAACGTGCATAATGTTGGGGTCTATCATGATCGGTTTTATCTGGGATCTGCGTTGTCCAGTATTAACAACTGTTGGGATCATACCACAAAACAATGTACAACTTCCAGGGTAGTGGGTCCACACCCATTTTATTGAATGCCTTTCCTGGAACGTATAGGTGGTATAATCCTGATCAGCCATCAACACTATTCCATTCACTGGCACAAATTGCTTATCAGCCAAAACCTTGACTCAAAAATTCTTTACTTTCAGATCCCAGTCTCACACCTCTATTTTTGTAATCTCCTCCAGCCCAGAGCTTTATGAGATCTCTGTGGTCTTTCAGTTTTGGCCTCTTGTATATCCCCTATTTTCATCTCTTCACCAAGGGAACTTCAACTCCTTCGACCCTAAACCATGGATTTGTGTTTCCAAACTACTCCATCGTTCTAATTCTTCTCCTTTAAGATGCCTTAAAATCCATGTCTTAGATTAAATTCTTGGTCACCTGTTCCAAAATCTCTTTGTCGTTCAATGTCAAATTTTATGATGACCTCCTGTGATATGGAACAATTGTCGATGGGAAAAGTGCTATATAAATAAAACTTATTGTTGTGTAGCACTCTATTAGTAATCTGGCTGTTCTGCTGCAAGGAAAAAATAAGCAGTATTCATTGCAGGTGCTCCCAAAGAACACTGGAAAAACTAAGGGTCAACAATAATATTTCATATCATGCATGGAACAATACAGTTGAAATAACCTTGGTAACTGACCTTATAATATGTGACTGTATAAATTCATCCCCTTGGTGCTTTGAGTGAATGTTAATGGTTCACAGTTAACCTTTCCCACCTACAAGCTGCATGCATTCTCATATATGGCAGCTTATAATGCTTCTGATCAATGCAAATTAGTTTCCTGAGTGGCCCATTGCCACCAGAAAGATAGTTCAGGCAGACAGAGAATATTTTAAACCTATTATTTAGATCTACCACTTGCTTTCTTATTCAACTTAGGCTGCTCTTTACAGGAATTTAAAATGATCCTGACTGCTTACCTTTGCATTTTCTTTCACCCATAACATATTCTTTGCAACACCCTTTCATATCTAATGGTAACATCATTTATCATATTCCCTCTTCCCAGATTTCTGCATCCTGCAGTTATGTATCAGTTAACATTGTGTACCATAAACGGTAGAGTATTGTTTTCCCATTCATAGAATGTGGGTATCACTGACTGTCATCAGCTATCATGAATTACCTTTATGAAGTTTGTGGTGAACCAACATCCATGTTGGCAATTAGGAGGTATATTACTCAATACAGAATTTCCATCTGTTGACAAGCTCTTGTAGCAATATCACTTATGCTACTGAGCAGTGCTGGCCCCTAGAATGTTGATAGTGTCATATCGAGTCATAATAATGCGAACAAATGTCATATTTTCTCTTATTTGAGATGGTCATTGCAGATATTGGTGGAACATCAATGTTACTTGCCACTTAACATTCCAAGCCTGAATGTTATCCAGCTCTTTGTGTCTACAGGCATGGTTTGCTTCAGTGTCTGAGTAATTGCAAATGGAACTGAATGTTGTGCATCACTTGACATCCTCACTTTTGACAATATAATACAGGACAGGTCATTGCTGAAGCAGGTGAATATGGTTCAGCCTACGACAGGTAGTGTAAGGAATTTCCCTACCTCTCAACCAGGATTCCTGGGTTCAAGCCCCACCTGCACCATAGGTTGTCATAATATCTCTGATCAGATAGATGGAAAATATTTACCTGAAGGAATTAAGACCTCTTATGGTGCACTGGAAGTAACTTTACCTCTGAGCCAGAATACCAAGGTTCAAGTCCCACTTGCTCTTGGGGTGTATCATAACACATCCAAAAGGGTTGATTAAAAATGTTTATCCTACACAGTAAGTGTGTCCATACCTTTGAGACAGGAGGCCTGCATTCAAGTCCTTCCTGGTCCAGGTGTGTCAGAAGAACTCTGAATATGTTTGTTAGAAAATATCTAGATTTTCAGATTTGCATAACCATCACAATTGCCAGGAATAATCAAGATGTTTTCAGTTAATGCTCTTGTGGTTCAATGGTAATTTACTCTACCTTTGGGTAAGAGGCCTGAGTTCAAATCTCACCTTCTCCATATTGGTACAGGTTAATTTAAGAAAAAAATTAACCCCAAGGAGTTTCAGCATTTTCCTGGGGTCTAGATGATTGTTCTCCGACAATCATACCATTATCTGTTACATCAGATTACACAGGATACAGGGCACACAGAGATGTTCTATGTCAGTGTTTATGCTGCTCCTTCCTTTATTCACCTTAATCCTCCTTCTCCCTTATTTACCTTTTCAGATTCCTTTCAAATACATTCATATTTGTTTCAATCATTTTCCCTGGTAGTGACTTCCACCCATTCACCTGTCTTGAGGTAAATACATTTTTGCTGGATCTTTTTGTGAACTTTTTTTATTGGTTACCTATAGTTATGCTACTCTCCACCACCACAACCTCTCCCCCTGTCTCTGGAGACATTTTTTCTTTGCATCTAGTCTATCAAAATCTTACATAATTTTAAAACTGTCTATCAACTCAACCTTTTTCAAGAGAAAGGAGAATGCAACCTGTCTCTCTTTTCCTGATGACCGAATCCATGAATTTCTGGTATAATTCTCTGCAAACTATCTAATTTCTTGAAAACAATTTTTAGCATAGTGGCCAGAATTATATGCAGCACTCTTGTCTGTTCAAGACAGGCTTAGCATAGTTTCCCTGCATTTCAATTCTGTCTTTCGAAAAATATAACTCATGCTGGGTTGGCTTGATATATTTCCTTATGACTTTAATAATCTGTGTTGCTTTTCGTAAATGGTGTTTTGAAATCCATTTCTTTCTATCTGCCATCTATACTCACAACTTCCAAGTAATAAGAGACTTTCCCATTCCTTCTACTATAATATACTGTCTTCCATTAATCGATGTTGAATTTACTTTGTCATTTTTTTACCATTTGGATAATTTATTTATGTCCTTTTGAGATTTGTTGCAGTCCTCCTCAGTATTGGCTATTGAGATTTCGGAAAGAAGCAGACAGTAAGTACATAAATTACAAATAGATTTTTAATTTTTCATTATTAATGGGTTGAAGGGTTATGGAGAATGAGCGGGAAAATGGACTTGAAGCTGACATCAGCCACGATCGTATCAAATGGCGTAGGAGGTTCAAGGGGCTGAATTGCCTAATCCTGCTTCTAGTTCTTATATTCTTATAAACAACAAACAAATACAGGATGAAAGAATGCAAAGAGGTCAGGATTGAAGTCAAGAAAACATTTAGAAAAGCAAAAATAAATTATGAAATTAAAGTGTCAAGCAACAAAACAAAGGAAAATATTTTGCATGCACATCAATTGAAAAGGAGGCCCTTGATAGAATCAATTACTGATAGGCAACATAATATCACAAGTAATGAGAGCTTATTTCTTCCTTCACCTCCCTTCTGTTGACTGCATCTATCAGTATGATTGATCCTTTACTAGCATCTATCTTTATTCTTGTGGATTTTATTTTTTTGTCTTGCTAATATCTATATCTTTTTTCTCAAGCCATTATCTTATTCTAAACACAAAGCTTTGCAGTGTGACCTAATTATAATTAAAAAGTTAATGTGACCCCAGCAACAAAACCAAACCAGCAGTAAAGCACCATTCTTACACTCAGCATGAAATTTATAAAGGTTCACGTACTATAAATCAACGTACAATAAATCATGAATATATAAATCTCTGTGTGTAAAGTTCTTTGGAAAGGTGTTAATATTTTATGTATTCATCAGTGTGTTGTTTCATCTGAGCTGCTCGAGCTCTTGGTCTTCACCCATGAAATTGCAGATACTATTGACATTTCCATTTAGGATTGTTGATCTACAGTGACATCACACCATGTTTTTCTGAATGCCATTTTGACATCTTAGAGGCAAATAATATTTTACAGATGATTTCTAATGACACAAAATTATAATCATAGTAAGAGAGGCATCAGTTTCATTGTGGATTCACAAAATGCAGGTTGAAAATGAAATGGATTTAATTTGTAAGGTAATTTAGCTGAACATGGATCTGTGCTCCTCTCATCCTGGGCCTGGGTTTTCTGAAGAGAGGGCAGTGCTTCTGAATGGACCTGGAACAACATGTGCAACAGTTACTAGCCTTTGAGAGTCTGACCAACCTTTTTATGTTAGTGACACGGGACTCAGTGAAACCTCTTTCTTTCCTCCTGTACCACCCTCCTCCAACACACACACACACACACACAGTGGTCAGTCTTTCATCCACAATTCCCACACACACTGGAACCAATTTGTCTCCCCCACTCCACATGCATATTTTAATCAGTCCCTTTCCCTTGTGACTAAAAGCATGTTGTAATCAGCTCATCTTCCTCCCCTCCAACTACCCATCAACATACACCTTCCCCCTTTCCCACCCATATGCAAAATGATCAGCCCTCTTTATCTCGTACACAACATTAATCCATTCTTCTCCACAGTCACAGTGATCCCTAATTTTGGTTCCTCCTGACACAATTGCTTCCATCTCTCCTGTTGGTGAACATAGCCTACATTGCTACAGAGATAACCTTCACTGAATTTTTTGTAGGGATGACAGAGGTATGATGACAGGGGAATATCCATGGATGTTGTTTATATGGTTTTCCAGAAATGATTTGATAAATTCCCCGATAAGAAACTGCAGATTATGGTAGAAGCCTACAGAATTGAGGGCAAATTACTGACATGACTTGGAAATTGGTTAAGTGGCGAGCAACAGAAAGTAGGAATGATGGGTAGGTAGTCATGCCAACATTGTTTCTGTTAGAGATGACTCCAGCCAATAGAGAAATCACTCCATGATTCCTAAAGATGTAAATTTTGCTCGAGGTGCTTGGTTCCACAGTCAGTCACCTTTTGTCTTGATTTCAAAGTCACTCACTGTCAACTCACCATTGGAGATCAGCTCCTTTATTCAAGTTTCTGCTAAAGCAGTAAAGACATTGTCATGAGGACAGTGCAGGAGAGAGAGAGATAACCTGCATAGTTGCCGCCTTTGCTGTTTGAATTCGAGTATCGCTGGACATCGGAGTGCATCTGACAAAATTAACAAACAGTGAAATTCACAACTAATCTTGGAGGAACTGTTGGGCGAAGTTCACAGCTCGGAATCAGATAAGTTAATTGTTGTTTAAGTCAATCCAAGAGAAAGGCTGCTGTAGTGAGTACATTGGGCTCTTTCTTGATTATATGTTTTTGGAGATAAGTCTCTTGATTAAACTTAAAATATAAGCCACAGCTATTAATTTAACCTGGGGGAGTGTTTGTAGAGGAATAAGATGGTGTTATTTTCTGGGTCTGTAGATTGTGAAGGAGCAAAAAATGGCCTTTGCAGTGATAGGTGGAAAGTGTGCAAAGCAAACTAAGATAAAAGGTAGGGAGGAAGGACTTGGGGGAGGGGCGTTGGAAATGCGATAGGTGGAAGGAGGTTAAGGTGAGGGTGATAGGCCGGAGAGGGGGTTGGGGTGGAGAGGTCAGGAAGAAGATTGCAGGTTAGGAAGGTGGTGCTGAGTTCGAGGGTTGGGACTGAGACAAGATGGGGGGAGGGGAAATGAGGAAACTGGAGAAATCTGAGTTCATCCCTTGTGGTTGGAGGGTTCCTAGGCGTAAGATGAGGCGCTCTTCCTCCAGCCGTCGTGTTACTATGGTCTGGCGATGGAGAGTCCAAGGAACTTCATGTCCTTGGTGGAGTGGGAGGGGGAGTTAAAGTGTTGAGCCACGGGGTGGTTGGATTGGTTGGTCCAGGTGTCCTAGAGGTGTTCTCTGAAACATTCCGCAAGTAGCCGGCCTGTCTCCCCAATATAGAGGAGGCCACATTGGGTGCAGCGGATGCAGTAAATGATGTGTGTGGAGGTGCAGATGAATTTATGGTGGATAAGGAAGGATCCCTTGGCGCCTTGGAGGGAAGTAAGGGGGGAGGGGTGGGCACACGTTTTGCTTTTCTTGCAGTTCCAGGGGAAGGTGCCAGGGGTGGAAGTTGGGTTGGTGGGGGGTGTGGACCTGACGAGGGAGTGGTCTTTTCGGAACGCTGGGAGGGGAGGGAAATATATCCCTGGTAGTGGGGTCCATTTGGAGGTGGCGGAAATGACGACGGGTGATACGATGTATATGGAGGTTGGTGGGGTGGTAGGTGAGGACCAGTGGTGTTCTGCCCTGATGGCGATTGGAGGGGCGGGGTTCAAGGGCGGAGGAGCTGGAAGTGAAGGAGATGTGGTGGAGACCATCGTCGATCACATCTGGGGGGAAATTGCGGTCTTTAAAGAAGGAGGCCAACTGGGTTGTACGGTATTGGGTTTGAAGAAGGAGGCCATCTGGGTTGTACGGTATTGGTTTGAAGAAGGATGGAAAAGGATGATCCAGATCTAAAAGTTGAAGATCTAAGTTGGAGAAAGGCCAATTTTGACGGTATTAGGCAAGAGCTTTCGAAAGTTAATTGGAGGCAGATGTTCGCAGGTAAAGGGACGGCTGGAAAATGGGAAGCCATCAGAAATGAGATAACAAGAATCCAGAGAAAGTAAATTCCTGTCAGAGTGAAAGGGAAGGCTGGTAGGTATAGAGAATGCTGGATGACTGATGAAATTGAGGGTTTGGTTAAGAAAAAGAAGGAAGCATATGTCAGGTATAGACAGGATAGATCGAGTGAATTCTTAGAGTATAAAGGCAGTAGGAGTATACTTAAGAGGGAAATCAGGAGGGCAAAACGGGGACATGAGATAGCTTTGGCAAATAGAATTAAGGAGAATCCAAAGGGTTTTTACAAATATATTAAGGACAAAAGGGTAACTAGGGTGAGAATAAGGCCCCTCAAAGATCAGCAAGGCGGCCTTTGTGTGGAGCCAGAGAAAATGGGGGAGATACTAAATGAATATTTTGCATCAGTATTTACTGTGGAAAAGGATGTGGAAGATATAGACTGTAGGGAAATAGATGGTGACATCTTGCAAAATGTCCAGATTACAGAGGAGGAATTGCTGGATGTCTTGAAATGGTTAAAGATGGATAAATCCCCAGGACCTGATCAGGTGTACCCGAGAACTCTGTGGGAAGCGAGAGAAGTGATTGCTGGGCCTCTTGCTGAGATATTTGTGTCATCGATAGTCGCAGGTTAGGTGCCGGAAAACTGGAGGTTGGCAAATGTGGTGCCATTGTTTAAGAAGGGCGGTAAAGACAAGCCAGGGAACTATAGACCGGTGAGCCTGACCTCAGTGGTGGGCGAGTTGTTGGAGGGAATCCTGAGGGACAGGATGTACATGTATTTGGAAAGGCAAGGACTGATTAGGGATAGTCAACATGGCTTTGTGCGTGGGAAATCATGTCTCACAAACTTGATTGAATTTTTTGAAGAAGTACCAAAGAAGATTGATGAGGGCAGAGCAGTAGATGTGATCTATATGGACTTCAGTAAGGCGTTCGACAAGGTTCCCCATGGGAGACTGATTAGCAAGGTTAGATCTCATGGAATACAGGGAGAACTAGCCATTTGGATACAGAACTGGCTCAAAGGTAGAAGACAGAGGGTGGTGGTGGAGGGTTGTTTTTCAAACTGGAGGCTTGTGAGCAGTGGAGTGCCACAAGGATCGGTGTTGGGTCCTCTACTTTTTGTCATTTACATAAATGATTTGGCTGCGAGCATAAGAGGTAGAGTTAGTAAGTTTGCAGATGACACCAAAATTGGAGGTGTTGTGGACAGCGAAGAGGGTTACCTCAGATTACAACAGGATCTGGACCAGATGGGCCAATGGGCTGAGAAGTGGCAGATGGAGTTTAATTCAGATAAATGCAAGGTGCTGCATTTTGCGAAAGCAAATCTTAGCAGGATTTATACACTTAATGATAAGTGTATAGGGAGTGTTGCTGAACAAAGAAACCTTGGAGTGCAAGTTCATAGCTCCTTGAAAGTGGAGTCGCAAGTAGATAGGATAGTGAAGAAGGCGTTTGGTGTGCTTTCCTTTATTGGTCAGTGTATTGAGTACAGGAGTTGGGAGGTCATGTTGCAGCTGTACAGGACATTGGTTATGCCACTGTTGGAATCTTGCATGCAATTCTGGTCTCCTTCCTATCGGAAAGATGCTGTGAAACTTGAAAGGGTTCAGAAAAGATTTACAAGGATGTTGCCAGAGTTGGTGGATTTGAGCTACAGGGAGAGGCTGAACAGGCTGAGGCTGTTTTCCCTGGAGCGTCGGAGGCTGAGGGGTGACATTATAAAGGTTTACAAAATTATCAGGGGCATGGATGGGATAAATAGACAAAGTCTTTTCCCTGGGGTGGTGGAGTCCAGAACTAGAGGGCATAGGTTTAGGGTGAGAGGGGAAAGATATAAATGAGACCTAAGGGGCAACTTTTTCACGCAGAGTGTGGTACGCGTATGGAATGAACTGCCAGAGGAAGTGGTGGAGGCTGGTACAACTGCAACATTTAAGAGGCATTTGGATGGGTATATGAATAGGAAGGGTTTGGAGGGATATGGGCCGGGTGCTGGCAGGTGGGGCTGGATTGGGTTGGGATATCTGGTCTGCATGGACAGGTTGGACGGAAGGGTCTGTTTCCATGCTGTACGTCTCTATGACTCTATGACTCTATGATTGGAATGAGGGCCAGGTGGATCTCATTGGCTCTTGGATAACCTGGGCCATCAGGGAGCCCTGGCTGACTGATAGAAACATAAATTCAGAGAGTCTACTCATTCTAGGTACTGGCTGTGAGCTGGCTGGTCAGAGCCCATGTACTGTACACATATAAGTAAAGGGTGTTTTGGTGACAGGATGCCAGCCTCTGTGCAGTTATTTCAGAGGTCTAGAGCTGTGTGTTCCAGTTAGAATGCACACTGAGCATTAGTATGCACGTTGATGCTGTATAATCGCTGCTTGAAAGCACTGTCACCAGCATCTTCTCTTGCTAGGATAATGATTTAAAGTGGCCTGATGGGATGTAAATGCCAGATTGATTAGTCCTGGTTTTTGTCAAGAGGCCATACCTAAACAATTGTCACTTTGTTGGGTGAACATGAGTATGTGTAACTGCTTTTAAACAGCTTGTCCATAGGCACTGTTGACTCTTGAGCAGGCCTTCTGCACTACAACAGAAAATATTGGAGAAACACAACAGGTCTGGCAGCTATGTGGTGAGAAACAGTTAATACTTTGAGTCCAATGACTCTTCTTCAGAAAATACTCAAGTTCTATGCTTGGGGCGGCATGATGGCTCAGTGGTTAGCACTGCTGCCTCATAGCACAAGGGTCCCGGGTTCGATTCCAGGATCGGGCAGACTCTCTGTGTGGAGTTTGCACATTCTCCCCAAGTCTGCGTGGGCTTGCTCCGGTTTCTTCCCACAGTCCAAAAATGTGCAGGTCAGATAAATTGGCCATGTTAAATTGCCTATAGGAGAGCTAGGTGCATTAGTTAGAGGGAAATGGGTCTGGGTGGGTTACTCTTTGGAGGGTCGGTGTGGATTGGTTGGGCTGAAGGGCCTGTTTCCACACTGTAGGGGATCTAATCTAATCTATCAAATGACTGGGCTATTTAGTGATGTCACAGGAAGCGAACTGAGTTGACTTCTATCTAATTACTTTTTGCGGTGATAGAGACCTTATAAAAGATGGATTCACTTGGCACTTCTGGATGAAAATGGTTGCAAATGCTTCAACCTTGTCTTTATAACTGATATACTGGGTGCCCTATCATTAAGGGTGGGACTGTGCATGGTCCACACTCACCCCCACTCTTAGTTGTTTAACTGCCTAGCATTGTTTAGGACAAACATGGCAATGTTGCCATAGTTTGATCTGATCCACGGTTTTGGAATCACTTAGGTCTGCCTATTGGAAGCTGCTTCCAGTATTTAACATTCATATAGTTGTCGTCTCACCCGGTTAACACCTCAATTTCAGGTAATTCCTGTTCCTGGCATGTTTTTCTTGCCCTCCTGATTGAACCAGAAGTGGTTCCATGGCCTGATGATAATGACAGGGTGAGAGATAAGCCAGTCCATGTGATTGATTATGGTTGAGTACAATGCTGCTTCTTCTGGTAACCCACAGAGCCTTGTTAATGCCCACTTTCAAGCTACTAGCTATGTTCTGGCTCTGTCTTAATTAGCATGATGTTAGATTCATGTGACATTATTTTTGGGAGTGTTCTCAGTGTGAAGATGAAATTTTGTCTTCTTGAGAATCATGTGGACAGATGCCCTGCAACTGATACATTGGTGAGGATGTGTTCAAGTTGGTTTTCCCAGTTGGTTCATCATCATCTAATGAAAACCCAGCCTGGCAGCTCTATCCATCAGGACTCACTAGCTCATTCAATATATGTGGTATGGAGCCAATTTCAGACCCTGCCAGACGACATTTTGCCTTCTACAGTTCATCCAAGCTCAAAAGAAATTACACCTGAACAACAGGTTCCGTTAAAGAAGAGATTGTTCGAGCACAGTCAGGATATATTCCCTTGAAAGGGATAAAATGGAGCAAACAAACCCAGACCTCCCTTGATGGCCAAGAAAAAATTATAATAAAGAAGTGTGCTTCTGACTGGAGTAAGATAGAAAATACAACTGAAAAGCAAGCTAAATATAGACGCTTTGGCAGTTTTGTGCTGAAAAAGCAATTGCAAGAGGAAAGTGGAAATACAAAAAGAGACTGTCAACTAATATAAAAGTGAATCTCAAAGTCTTCCACAGGCATATGATTATAAAACGATGGTAAAGGGAGGACTGAGGCCAATTGAGGACAAAATAGTACTCTGATCTAGAATCAACGACAGGTATTTAAAAGCAATGACACAACTCCAAAGTAACTGGGAACATAAATTCTGAGCAATGTAATTCAGTGACAACTGGAGGATATGCAAGGATTATCCTTAGCTTTGAGGGTCACCCTGAAATGTCACATCTTGACAGTTGTTAAGGAAACTTTGCAGACAAGGTTTTCAAAGGCTCACAAGGCATGCAAGGCTATGAGCAAGTGCTGGAAAATAGGATTGGAATACTTAGGTGCTTGTTTTTGAATGGCACAGACTTGGTAGTCTGAAGGACTTTTTTCTGTGTTGTAGACCTCTCTAATTCTATGACTAAAATAAATTTAATGCAAACTAAACTGTTATCTCTTGTGAATTATTTGAACTATGGACATCATGGAACCAAATAAAGTAGTTTGGGTAAGATACATGTTTATATTTTCATCTGTTCAAGTATACATAAGAACATCCAAGGAGCAGGAGAATCGATGTTTCGGGCATGAGCCCTTCTTCAGGAATCTCTCTCTTTTTCTCTCTCTCTCACGCTCTCTCTGGGGGAACAAAAACCAGGTGAACCATAGTCAAAAAGAAACAGGACAAAGATCTTTTAGCTAGCCTGCAATGCAAAACATATCGTAATCAAATGCTTACCTGCCAGCATCACGACTACAATTCACCCAATGTAATGACCACAACATGCAACTGATTATTGATTCCTGAAGAAGGGCTCATGCCCGAAACGTCGATTCTCCTGCTCCTTGGATGCTGCCTGACCTGCTGTGCTTTTCCAGCAACACATTTTCAGCTCTGATCTCCAGCATCTGCAGTCCTCACTTTCTCCTATACATGAGAACAGGTTAGAACCCAGTTTCAATCCAGATCTTCAATCTAAATTAGTGAGTAAAGATGTGAGCTGTGAGCTTTGCAGTTGAGAGAACCCTTAGACATCTCTGTGTCCCAGGTAAAAAGGAAGGAAGTCTTTCTCTCTTTCTCTCTCTCTCTCTCTCTTTCGCTCTCTCTGGGGAAACAAAAACCAGGTGAACCATAGTCAAAAAGAAACAGGACAAAGATCTTTAGCTAGCCTGCAATGCGAATCATATCGTAATCAAATGCTTACCTGCCAACATCACGACTACAATTCACCCAATGTAATGACCACAACATGCAACTGATTATTGTTCAAGGTACTCAAAGACTGATCCGTTTTTTAAAAAACTTATAATCTGTTTTCGGACTCACCTCTTATTTCTAATGTAGATGTATGTATATTGTGTTACTTTTTTCTCTCATGTTCAGTAACTAATGAACTCTGCCAACAACACAAGAAAACCTGGCTAAGCTGAAATTTTTAAAAATATAAATTAGTCTGGGAGAAAGGCATCTATTAGATAAGAGATCTGTGTTTAAATCAGCCTTGTTACAACTAACTTCGAGAAAAGAAGAGGAGCCAGCTCATCCCTCCTCATCCGATAACTTGACAATTTGGGGTATCTCATCTGCAAACCTGTCATAAATCGGGGAACCTTTGACCAGGGCCTGGTCACAACAAAAGGGGATTTACTTTTGAATTTACAAGGCAAAGCTAAGGCATTAAAATTTGCACCAGCCTTTACCATGGAAGAAGACACTACATGAGCCTTGGTGAAAAAGGAGGAATTTTGTCATTAAAAGGATTTAAAATTGATAAGGAAGAGGTATTGGATAAGCTACATACACTTAAAGTGAATAAGGTCATTGGATTGAATAAGATGCACCCAAGTAGACTAAGAGAAGTGAGGGTGGAAATTGTAGATACATTGGAAATAACTTGTTTGTTCTTCATTGGACTTGGGGTTGGTGCTAGAGGACTGGAAAATTGCAAGCTTAATGCCTTTGTTTAAGAAAGGATTAAGGAAATACCAAGGAGTTACAGAGCAGTCAGTTTAACCTTGGTGTTGGGAAACTTCTAAAATCAATAATTTGGGACAAAGGAATAGTCACACAGGTAATTGTGGGATAACTACAAGTTAATATAGTGTTCTTATGGGAAAATTATATTTCGTCAACTCAGAGGAATTCTTTCAAAAGTTAATACAAAGAGTTAATGAGAGTTAAATCTGTCACTGTGGTATTTGGCATAATGTCACACCATATATTTGTGAGCAAGTTTAAAGCACAAGGAATAATAGTGATAATATTAACAGAGATACAAAATTGACTAAGTGTCAGGAGATAGCAAATCATGGTAAATGGATGTCTTTTGGAAGGGCTGAAAATGTGTTGCTGGAAAAGCGCAGCAGGTCAGGCAGCATCCAAGGAACAGGAGAATCGACGTTTCGGGCATAAGCCCTTCTTCAGTCTTTTGGAAGGGGACACTTTGTAGTGGAGTCCCTAAGAGATAGTTTGAGAATCTTGATTTTTTCTGACACATATAAATAATTCATGTACAGGACACAACTTCAAATCTTTTAGATGATGCAGAACTTCAAAGCATTGTAAATTATGGGGAGAACTGTGTATAACTTCAAAAGGACAAAATGACTGGTGGAGTGAGCAGATCGGTAGCAGATCAAAAGCAGAGCATTGAGGTGATAAATGTTGGTTGGAAGAATCTGCTGAGGCAATACAAAATAATGGTTGCAATTCCAAAGAGGCAAGGGGCAGAAGGATTTGAGTGTATATGTGCATAAGTCTTTAAAGATGACAACTGAACAAAAGCAAAATATTGTGGTAGATGGAAATCAGAAACAAGCATAGTGGATGCTGGAGAAACTCAGCAGGTCTGGCAGAATCTGTAGAAAAAGAAGCAGTTGACATTTCAAGTCTGACATGACTCTTCATTCGTCTTTGAAATGTGAACTCTGAAATTCCGTCCACAGATGCT
This sequence comes from Chiloscyllium plagiosum, assembly GCF_037043375.1. Classification (NCBI taxonomy): domain Eukaryota; kingdom Metazoa; phylum Chordata; class Chondrichthyes; order Orectolobiformes; family Hemiscylliidae; genus Chiloscyllium; species Chiloscyllium plagiosum. Next base: position 63,574,985 of record NW_028270143.1, on the reverse strand, counting down.
GCCAGACATGCTGAGGTTCTCCAGCATCCACCGTCTTTGTTGTTATGAAAACAAAAAGACAATTTAAGAGAACAGGTTATAAAGCATACAGTATTCTCATCCTTTTTCATAGGATCATAAGGTACAAGAACAAACAGATTATGTTGAATTTGCATAAAGTTTTAGACCAGCCTCAATGGAGTAATGCATCCTGTTCGGAGTGCTGCATGTGAGGAACAATGTGAAGGCGCAGAAGACGTGTGAGAATGATTCCAGGGATAAATTGAAGAAGTTCGGATTGTTTTCCTTGGAAAAGAAAGGACCAAGAGGAGATCTGATAGAGATACTTATAATTATGAGATGTCTGAACAAAGTAAGTAGAGAAGAAATCTTCTCTCTCATGAAAGAATCAAGAATGAGAAGGGACAGGTTTTGAATAATTTGTAATATTGCTTGGTATTTTTTAGAACAGACTCTACATTATTCTGATTCAAGAAAGAGATTTCTATAGAAGTAATTATAATGATTGAAACTTAAAAGATGTTGTTGGATAGGACTCCTGACCTACCCTGTCTGAATGGATTGGAGTGCATAGATATTGACCAAGTGAACGTAATTGGGATTAGTATAGTTTGATATTTGTTGATCGACATAGACATAGCAGGCCATGGGGCCTATTTCAATGCTGTGTAATTTTGTGACTCTAGTAAAGACAGCAAATTGTGGGAATAGCTAACCATGTAATGCCATATATGCTGAAGGGGGATATTTGTTTAAGGTCCACAATAAAGTCCCCATTATCTGGATCCTAAGTATCTGGAATTCTCATGCAAATGGTGTTAGAGATACAAAAAGGGAACTTCAGATGCTTGGAATCTGGAAGATCAGGGACTTTGCCTCATTGGCAATTGGAAGGGAATAATAGATCAGATGCTTTATTCAAGCTCATTCAAGATTTACCTCCTTGATAAAGACTGAATCAGCTCTCATGGCCAGGTAGATCAGTGTTAATGAGCAGTCCTGGCTACTCAGTTTTAAAGTGTGTGTTCATCCTGTGGCAGCAACAAGTCAAGCTCTCCTGTTGCCACGAGTGCCTCTCATGCAACCAGCAGATTCAGATAACTGGCATACCCCATTCCCTGAGAAGCTGGGTACTGGGGAGTTCACCGTATCTTCATTGCATCAACTGTGACATATAATTTTTATTCAAAGTATCATTTGTGTATTAATTCATATTTAATTTGATTTGGTTCCAATTTGTTTTAAAGTTGAAGTTATCAAAAATGAAATATTGTTGACATTTCTTCATTTGGGACAATTTGATAAATTTAGCTATTTGGGCTTTTACTTCCTCTACAAGGACACTAGTTTGTGGAACAAGTCCCCTCATGTTAGTGAGGAGAATACTGCCTGTTTGACTGGGTTGTAAGTGTTTTTATCTTGACAGTTTCCTGGGTCATTATGAACAGTTTCATCCTTAATAATATTTCTTGTCGTAATTTGACATCATGGAGTGGCTTGCTTGGCTAGTTCAGAATGGAAATAAGATTTGCAAACTTGTCATAGATAATGATAAGAATAGCAGATTTCCTTCTCAATAGATAAGTGAAACAGATGTTTATTTTTAAAATCTCATTCTTAAAACTCTATGCTACCCATTATTGATACTAACATTTGTTTTCAGAACTTGTTTCGTTAGATGAATTTAAATTCCTCAGCTGGGAGGATTTTAAAACCTATTTGTTCAAATGATGTGGGCTTTTATTACCTATTCCGACTTATCCCAGGTAGCTGTTATTCAAGTTTCACCATCTGTCATGGTCCTTTTTGAATGCATATTGTGGCAATTGTGATGGACCTCATAGAATATGAGTTCCCTGATTAGGGCTGTCAACCAGGTCCAATCAGAGAGCCCTGGCTAACAAATATAAACAGGAGTTTTAGAGATTCTGTTCACTCTGAGAGCTGCCTCTGAGGAAGCCAGTCCAGTGCCAGGTACTCTGCACGTGTAAATAATGGGGGACTTGGTGATGGGATGCTGGCCTCTGTGGCACTATTTCATAAATCCCCAAAATATTAGCCTGTTTTTCCTGGTTATTGGCCCAGTGCCATTACCCCTATACCACCATCCCTCCCCAAGCTTGAAGGAGTTTCTCTGGACAATTAGTTCAGCCTTCTGGATTAGTCCAGTACGATTAGCACTATGTTACCATACCTCTTAAGTCTTCTTTCATGCCACTACAATAGTCCGCAGATCTTCATCTTTTTAAAAAAAATTTCTCTGTGCTTTTTTCCATTTGTGTAGAAAACGACATGCCTCGCAGCTACATTTCTCCACTTTGCAGTATTTATAGCAATAAACTACTCAGCTAGTTAATTGCTCCTTCAACAGCATTAGGAGAATTAGTTTGAGCATCAAATATAGACAAAACCTGAAAAAAAATTATATTTGGTAGAATTTTCCAGCATTGTGTCAGCTGATAAGCAGTAGTGTATATGGGGAGGGAGGTGACATAAATACCCAGGTGGGCTTCCTGCACATTCATGCCTGTCCCAGCTTGTTTGCAATGTTGTGAGGGGGCAGGCACAATTACACCATTGGGGCTCTTAAATAGCTAATTATTTAAGGGCCACATTCTATGTCACCTTCATTTTGAGACTGGTGAGAGGGGTCCAAAAGCAGGGGCAGGCCCAGTAAATCACCCAAGGACATGGAATGTGTGGCACCTCCCTCAAGGACCCATTTTATACATTGTGGTGCACCACCTCTAATCTTACCATCAAAACCCCCTACCCCCTTGGGCCTCACTTCCACTCTCCATTGTGGGAAACCCTGTACTTACCTCTTTCACAACTCTGGGTTTTGGAAAGTGAGGACTGATGGTAGCGTCAGTCCTGGTCACTGCTATCACCTGCTACTGGGACTATTGAAATTGACTATTAATCAGTCAGTAGTCCCTACTTCAGACAATGAATGCTAAACACAGACTGGATTGGTCTGCCCAGACTATGGGTAATGGTGTAGGATATGCGCCATCAAAATCACTTGCCCACTGAAAAATATCATGATTTATTGGTAGGAAATTTGAAAGAAATGGGAGGTAAAAATGCAACTCTTCATTAAGACAGTCAGTGGTCAAACAATAGAAAATTGAAACCTTCAAAATACTTGAAGAGGGATTGACAGGTTTGATGCAAGTAAGATATGTCCTTTGGTTGGGTAAATCTAGAACCAAGGAACACAATGTAAAAGTAAGTGGGATGCCATTTAGGACTGAGATAAAGAGACTTTTTCCTCTCTCAAAAAGTAGTGAATATTTGGAATGTTCTGCACAGAGGGACGTGGAAACTCAGTATTTGCATACATTCAAAGAACAGGTTGATAGATTTTTGATTGTCAATGGTATAAAGGGTAATGGCGACAGTGTGAGTAAAAGACATTGAAATGTTTGATCAGCCAAGATCATATTAAATGACAGAACAGGCTCGACGGGCTGAATAGTCTACATGTTATAATGCTCCTAAATGCTGGTTACACGACAGTAAATTGTATTGTAGCACTTGTAAGGTGACATATAAAGTATCGTTAAATTCATTTTTAAAATTCCTTCACAAGATGAGGGCATTGCTGGCTAAGCCAACATTTACTGCCCAACCTTAATTGCCCAGAGGGTAGTTAAGAGTCAACCACTTTCATGTAATGAAAGCTTTTTCAATTGCATATAACAAACTGTTCAGAATGTTGTTTTCATATTCAATGTTTAGGCATTTTGCAGTGTGATGTTATTTGCAAATTTGTAGTGCTATAATTTCACCTCACTTTCAGCAACAATAGTACCAAACAGAAATCAAAGTAACAAGTGCCGTCTCTGTCTCTGTATACTCAATGACTTGATGCATTTTTCAGCTGTAATATTTTCTGAACTTAGTGAGAGGATTATTTTTAATAAGTCCCAGCTTGCAACTATTCTTGAGGATATCCACATGAATCCTTTAAAGGCAACTTTATTTCTGTACAGGTCATCATGCTATATTATTGAGTTTGCAAGTTCCAGCACTAACATAATGAACTAGCACAATCACTCAAACCTGTTCTAATCATCTGACCAAAGTTTGGTGAAAGATAAACAAAATTTTTATCAGACCTGGTAACAAGACAAGGTTATTTGATCACGAAAGCTTGTTCCTCTATTTTGTTAGACCATGGCCGAATTGTACTTCACCTTTCATTACTCAACTTTCTTCTGCATCACTTAATGTGTTTACCTCACAAATAGATTTTAATCTCTGATTTAAAGTTTTCAATTGTTACAGCTTCAACAGTTTGGAGGATTCAAGTTCTAGATTTCCACTCTTTTTTGTGAAGAGGTGCCTCCTAACATCACTTTAACTATCTTAAATGTCTAGGTAAAACCATTGCTATAGACAAATGAAGAACTCCTTGGAAGTTCTTTCTCCGTGTATGATTTGGTGCTGTGCCACACAGTCTTAGAAGATCACTGGTTCAGTCTCCACTGACTGCTTAGTGTTCTGATTTCAGTCAGGGAACCATTGGCAGTGCTATGTGTAGCTATAGTGCCCTAGCTTTGGTAAATGAGAAATCTGCTCAATCTTATGCTTCCAATTGCTACCTAGTCATCCTGTAAAGTATATATGTATATGACTTCACTGCAGCAAATGTTAACATGAGGAGGAAGGGAGTAGGGAAAGAAAAGAAAGAGCATTTCTCAATGTTCACATGACAAGAACAAAATGCCACAATTTGCAAAGAAAATCCTGCAGCTTAGAAAAATAGAAGCCAACAACATTTAAATAACTTTCATGGAAATGTCAAAATTAATGAGATTTAAAATGTGCTTTTTTAAAAAATGAAATTAATGACAAGGTATAATACCAAATATAAAGTTGACTCCCATATTAATTCATTCCCGATGAAGGGCTTTTGCCCGAAATGTCGGTTTTCCTGCTCCTTGGATGCTGCCTGACCTACTGTGCTTCTCCAGCACCACTCTAATCATGACTCTGATCTCCAGCATCTGCAATCCTCATTTTTGCCTAGCAATATTAATTACCAAGGCAATTGCATTCACTTTCTCTCATAATATAATCATATTGAAGCTGCTTATGAATTCTGGAACTTTCATGGACAGTAATGAACTCCCTTTTGTGTCTATGCAATATCCTCTATTTATTCCACATTTGTGCAAAATTCTATCTTCCATTTAACATAAGGTTTAAGATTCATAATTGACCACTCCAAGTACAGGATTGCTTTACCTAAGTTCATGGTATTTCAAACAGTTCTCCCAACTTAATGCTGTTGGTCTTTGCTTCCTCCCACACCACCCATTAACCTCCCAGTCTACCTTAGGGTTGGTCTCAGAGTCAGAAGCAGCTGATGTAGTGCTTCGCCCAGTTTATAAGCTGCATTAGGTTGATTGGTGCATGGAACATGCCAGTCGGATGATAATGAAGCCTGAAGATCAAATTCAGATGATTCTCAGACAGGCTTGCATAAGCACACTTTGTAGTTGTGCTATTTATTTCACGTATAATTTCTTTTTCTCTCACAAATTGGTCTGCTGCAATAATATATGGGTTCATAGCCTTCAATGCAAAAGAAAATTGGCAGTGGTATAAAATGGATTGCTGATTTAACGCAAACTCATTTCTTGCTGAAAATGTCACCCACAAAATAAATACATTAGATCAGAGTATGGAACTAAAAGAGATTCTCCATATTACTGTAAATGTATCAGCATTAAAATTGCTGTAAGATGTTACATAATTAGCAAACAATAAGTCAGAATGAAGGGAAACTATCAAACTTTGTAACAATAGCCGTCCAAAAATTTTGGAACCATTAAATTCCACAATGAAAAGGATTGAAATCATTGTACTGCAGTAAAAATGATTGAAAGAATTTGTACGAGTAATGCCAGTTTTTTTTTTGCAAATTTCATTTCTTCTATGATGTTTTGGTAATCACAGAATTAAGTGCCTCATTAACAGATTGCTAAAGTTGAGAGGTTAGTGCAAGTGGGAATTTGGTGGTGAAGAGGAAGGAGCTGCTGCTTTTTATTCTTTACTTCTACAGGTTGTTCTGCTATAACTCAACTGTTGCGTTCCTCTGCAACTTCACACTGTACAAAGTCGCGCTATGGAAAACCACCTGAGAAAACTGTGGTTTGGAAGATCGCGAATGGAAAATCACTAGACCCGTTGAGTAGAAAGCACAATTTAAAAAGAGTGGCATTGGAAAAGCACAGCAAGACAGGCAACATCCGAGGAGCAGGAGAGTCGATGTTTCAGGCATAAACCCTTCATCAGGAATGGGGGGGAAGGCCCAAGGGGGCAGGGAGATAAGTAGGGGTGGGGCTGGGGGAGAAAGGTAGCTTAGAAGGTGATCGGTAGATGCAGGTGGGGGTTGATTGTGATAGGTTGGAGCAGAGGGTGGAGCACATAGGTAAGAAAGAAGATGGACAGTTGGGAGAAGTTCAAGAGGGTGGTGCCAAGTTGGAGGATTGGATCTCGGATAAGGTGAGGGGAGTGGGGATGAGGAAACTGGTGAAATCTTCGTTGATGCCATGTGGCTGGGGATCCCTAGGCAGAAGATGAGGCGTTCTTCCTCCAGGCTTCCAGCCTCATAGTCTGGGAACCCTGCACTGCCCGGTTCTACTTCTTACCCAAAATTCACAAACCTGACAGCCCTGGTCACCATAGCATCTCCACCTGCTCCTGCTCCACTGAACATAACTCCTCGTGCCTTGGCACTGTTCTGTTCCTCTTGGTCCGGAGGCTTCCTGCGTGCATTCAGGTCACTGTCCACGCCCTCCACCTCCTCTGTGACGTTTGGTACCTCGGCCCCCAGTGCCTCATCTTCACCATGGACATCCAGTCCCTGTACACGTCCATCCACCAAGGATCCCAAGCCCTCCGTTCATTCCTCTCCCACCAGCCGGCCAGTGCCCCTCCACAAACACACTCACCTGAGCTGGTCCTTACCCTCGACAATTTTTCCTTCGGGTCCTCCCATTTCCTTCAGACCAGGAGTGTGGCTGGGGGCAAAGGCGTGGACCCCAGCTGTGCCTGTCTCTTCATCGGATACGTGGAATAGTACATCTTCCATAGTTGCACTGGGGCTATTCCCCACCTTTTCCTCTGCGACATTGATGACTGTATCGGTGCCACCTTGTACTCCCATGAGGAGGTTAAACCGTTCATCAACTTGGCAAACGCTTTCCACTCTGACTCAAATTCACCCGGACCATCTCAGATACCTCCCTCCCCTTCCTGGTCCTCTCCGTCTCCGTTTCCAGCAATTGACTCAATACATCTATTTCAAATGCACTGACTCCCACAGGTACCTGGACTACACCTCCTTCGACTGCCCTCCTGTAAAAACGCTATCCCTTACTCTCAGTTCCTCTGCCTCCACTGTACCTGTTCCCAGGAGGAGCAATTCCACTCCAGGACGTGACAGACAGACCTCTCACATGATCAACAATGTCCTCCAGGGCATCTCCCCGCGCCTCTGGCCTTGAACCCCACCACTCCAACTGCAACAAGGTTAGAACCTCTCTGGTCCTCACCTTTCACCCCACCAGTCTCCGGTACAATGCACCTCCTCTACCATTTCCACCGCCTGCAGTCAGACCCCACCACAAGAGATATATTTCCCTCTCCAACCCAATCAGCATTCTGCAGAGACCATTCTGTCAGTGATGCCCTCATTAGGTCCACACCTCCCGCTGGCACACCCTCCACTCCTGGCACGTTCCCTTGCCACCGCAAAAGGTGTATGACCAGTGCCCGGACCTACCCACTCACCTCCATCGGGGGGCGGCGGGGAAGGAGTGGTCCATGTCCAGTGGAGATTTTCCTGTGCATTCAGGCACGTCATTTGCTGTGTCTGTTGCTCATGATGCGGTCTCCTCTATATTGGGTAGACAAGACATCAACTCATGGAACGTTAGAGAACCCCTCCACCCTGTGGCTGACAACTTCAACTCCCCCTCCCACTCTGCCAAGGACATGCAAGTCCTGGGCTTCCTCCTCCACCATACACTAGCCACTCAACACCTGGAGGAAGAATGCCTCATCTTCCGCCTTGCGACTCTCCAGCTACTCGGCACCATAGAGTCACAGCGATGTGCACCATGGAAACAGACCCTTCCGTCCAACTCGTTCATGCCGACCAGGTATCCCAACCCAATCTAGTCCCACCTGCCAGCACCTGGCCCATATCTCTCCAAACCCTTCCTATTCATATACTCATCCAGATGTCTTTTAAATGTTGCAATTGTACCAGCCTCCACCACTTCCTCGAGCAGTTCATTCCATGCACGTACCACCCATGCATGACAAAGTTGCCCCTTAGGTCTCTTTTATATCTTTCCCCTCTCACCCTAAACCTATGCCCTCTAGTTCTGGACTCCCCCACCCCAGGGAAAAAAGACTTTGCCTATTTACCCTATCCATGCCCATCATAATTTTTAAATCTCCATAAATTCACCCCTCAGCCTCCGACACTCCAGGGAAAATAACCCCAGCCTGTTCAGCCTCTACCTAGATCTCAAATCTTCCATCCCTGGCAACATCCTTGTAAATCTTTTCTGAATCCTGTCAAGTTTCACAACAACTTTTTGATAAGAAGGAGACCAGAATTGCATGCAATATTCCAACAGTGGCCTAACCAATGTCCTGTATAGCCGCAACATGACCTCCCAACTCCTGTACTCAATACTCCGACCAATAAAGGAAAGCATACCAAATGCCTTCTTCACTATCCTGTCTACCTGCGACTCCACTTTCAAGGAGCTATGAACCTGCACTCCAAGGTCTCTTTGTTCAGCAACACTTCCTAGGACCTTACCATTAAGTGTGTAAGTCCTGCTAAGATTTGCTTTTCCATAATGCAGCATCTCGCATTTATCTAAATTCAACTCCATCTGCCACTTCTCAGCCCATTGGCCCATCTGGTCCAGATCCTGTTGTAATCTGAGGCAACCTTTTTTGCTGTCCACTACACCTCCAATTTTGGTGTCATCTGCAAACTTACTAACTGTACCTCTTATGCTCACATTCAAATCATTAATATAAATGACGAAAAGTAGTGGTGGTTTCACATACTTCACTCTTTCCCCATATTTCTGCAACAGATTTCTCTTAAACATGTTTTTCCTATTCTTTTCACAGAAGTTACACCAATGTTGATTTCACCAGTTTCCTTGTCTCCCCTCCCCCCACCTTATTCCAGATCCAGCCTTCCAACTTGGCACCGCCCTCTTGAATTGTCCCACCTGTCCATCTTCCTTCCCATCTATCCGCTCCACTGTCTGCTCCGACCTATCACCATCACCCCCTACCTTCATCTACCTATCTTAGCTACCTGTTTCACCCAGCCCAACCCTCCTCCTATTTATCGCTGAGCCCCCTTGCCCCCCTCCCCCCCAACATTCCTGATGAAGAGCTTATGCTCGAAACATTGGCTCTCCTGCTCCTTGGATCCTGCCTGACAGGCTGTGCTTTTCCAGTGCCACACATTTTGACTCTGATCTCCAGCATCTGCAGTCCTCACTTTCTCCTCGCTTACACAATTCATCAATTGCATTATAGCCAATTTGCATTGTCGAAACACACATTATATCAGAATGATTTGTATTGCAAGTAGCTCATATTCTTTTCTCTTTTAGTTATGAGTTTATTTCCTTGTTAGTTATTACCTTAATAAGTAGATGCCTGCAAGAGTACCGTAGTCCTATTGTGATGCAAATCATGTTTCATGTGAAAATTCGAGAACAAGATGCGTCCCTGGCAACCACATGTGCAGAGGATATCTTCAGCTGCAAGAGTTTAAGTTTTAGTTTTTTATTAATTTGAATAGTAATTGAAATCACTCTTGTACTTCCATAAGGCTGAGAGCCAGGTTGACAGTTTGTTTCTTGACTCAAGATTAGAGTAGCGCTAGAAAAGCACAGCAGGTCAGGCAGCATCTGAGTAGCAGGAAAACCGAGGTTTCAGGCAAAAACCCTTCATCAGGGATGAGGTTGGGAACCTTGGGGGTGGAGAGATAAATGGGGGGAGGTGGGTGGCGAGGGAGAAGGTAGCTAAGAGTACAGTAGGTGGGTGAAGGTGGGGCTAAAGGTGATAGGTCGGACAGGAGGGTGGAGCGGATAGGTGGGAAGGAAGATTGACAGGTGGGGTGCTGAGCTGGAAGGTTGGAACTGGGGTATAGGAGGAGGAGATATGAGGAGACTGGTGAAGTCCACATTGATGCCATGGAATTGAAGGGTCCCGAGGCGAAAGATGAGCCTTTTCTTTAGATTAGGCTCCCAACAGTCTGGAAACAGACCCTTCAGCCCAACAAGTCCACACCGATCCTCCAAAGAGTAACTCACCAGAGTGGGAGGGGGAGTTGAAATGTTCGGACACGGGGCGGTGGGGTTGGTTGTTGAGGGTGTTCCGGAGAGGTTCTGTGAAGCAGGTTTCTAGCGATGGTCACCTTGCTGCTTTAGGAAATGTGGGTAGAAAGGGAAGGGGTGACTGTATGACTGTCAAGGAGATTCAGCCATGCCATGCAGAAGTTCCATGCATGAATCTGCTCTCTAACTGGTATTACTGGTGAAAGGCCTTCTGCTGGTAAAGTGCTAAGTCCAGAGCACATGCAGCCAGCTGTGAGATCCAGGAGAATGATCAGGAAAGCATCAGTAATAGGGATTTTAGTAGTTAAGGGAGCAGAAAAATGTCTCCAGCTACAGGCATAATTCCAAGATGGTAAGTCAATTTCCTGATGCCAGGATCCAGGATGGCACTGAGAGGTGTAGAACAGTCTGAGGGAGGTGGATTATCAGCCAGAGGTTATTAGCTGTATCTGTACTGTAGGTGAAAAGGGGGAAGAAGTTCTGCAGGCAATAGTTAGTATCTCCAGATTACACTTGTAAGTATAGAGAAAAGTAGTTGGAGTAGCTTGCTGATGGTTGAAGGTAATATTTGATTGCTTTTCATTGTCTTTAGCAAGGATGAAAAAGCAGGTAGTTGAGATACAGGAGGGTCTAAAAGTTAATAAAGAGAAGCTACTAAAAAGGCTGTCTGTAATAAAAATTGGTAAGTCACCAAGATGTGGAGGTGATGGTATTGGACTGGTGTGGACAAAGTTAAAAATCACACAGCACCAGGTTGTTGGACTATAACCTGATGTGGTGTAAGTCACCAAGACCAGATAAATATGTGTGTGAGAATATTGGGGGAAACAAAAATAGGAATTGTGGAGGTACAGACCATAATCGTTCAATCCTTGGAAGCGATGGTTGATGCCAGAGCACTGTGGAACTGCAAATGTTACATAAAGAATGTAAAGTTAAACCGTGCAATTATATGCCAGAGAGTTTGATCTGTGTTGGGAAACCTTTAAAGAATGATTATCTGTCATTTGGATAAATTGGATTAATCAATGGAAAGTCATATTTAACTGCCATGATTGATATTTTTGATAACAGAGAGGCTTGATGAGGATATGCAATTTATATGGTGAGAATGGATTTCCAAAAGATGATTGATAAAGAAATGCATAATCGTAGACCTGTCAGCAGGTTTGATGTTTCTCGAATAAACGCAACATGGATGCAAATTTACAAGAGTAAGTCATTTGAGATGGCAGAGATGAAGGGGGATGTTTGGAATTCTCTAACCAGATGGCTGTGGAAGCGCAATCATTGAGCATGTTTAAGACAGAAATCAATAGACTTCTACAAACTCCTTACATTAATGAATATGAAGATAGTGCAGAAATGTGGTGTTGAGGTAGATGAGGTTGTTTCTGTTTCTATGTTCCCATTTGTGTAACTTTGCCTCCAACTGTGTTTTATCTTATGGGGCAATGCTTGTCTTATCTCCTGTCACATAAGAAATTTGGCATTGAAATCATGTTTTGAAGATTCCAACAGACATTTATTACAACTAACTACCATTTACAAACATTACCTTCCTTCGGTACGTTAGTGTCTAAGCTCGTATTAAGATATTAATTTGCAATAACGGAGCATGCTTCCAGTATAATGTTAAGGTTCAGGTGCACAAGGTAAGATGGTGTATGAGATCTTTATATCTTCAAGTCACATGCCATGACACCTTGATAATACCATTAGCATGGCAGTAAAAAAACATACTTACATATTGATCCTGAGACATAACACAATGCCTATCATGGATGGTTTGTTAGCGGTCTCAGTTACACATTCATGTCTATACTGCATAACCCTCGTCTCATCACTTGCCTATCAAAAATCTAATTGAGCTTTAGATAAATTAAAAAACCCAATCTTCATGACCTTGTGGGGAAGGGAATTCAACACTCTGGTGATCCTCACAGTGAAAAAAAAAAACTGATCATCTCTGTCATAAAAAGAAACCTCTTATTCTTAAAGTATACGCCCTCTTCTAGTCTCCCCTACAACAGAAGTTCTAAGTATCCGCTCTTCAAGTCTCCTTAAGATTTCTATATTCCAATAAGATCATTTCTTACTATTCTAAACTCCAAAGCATGGAGAGTTAACCTGTTAAACCTATCGGTGGAAGAAAAGCCCTTCATCCCAGAAATCAGTTCAGTGAACCTTCTCTTAACTGCTTCTTAAACAATCACATTTTTTTCAATTAAGGAGACTAAAAATATACAAAGCACTGTACAGAAAGTTGTGGTGAACAAAATAAAAGAAAACAGAAAATAATGGAAATGCTGAGCTGGCCTGGCAGCAACAGTGGAGAGAAAAAAAGTATTTCAGACTGTAAGACCTGCTTTGTGACTTCATCATTTTTTGTTTATACTTCAGATTTTCCAATCTGCTGTATTTTGCTTTCGTATTAGTAGTGAATGATAGTTTTGCAGAATGACTGACGTTTTGTGGTGGTACTCCCCAGGGATTGTACCAGGACTGAAAAATGTGTTACTGGAAAAGCGCAGCAGGTCAGGCAGCATCCAAGGAGCAGGAGAATCGACGTTTCGGGCATAAGCCCTTCTTCAGGACTTGTACCAGGACTCCTGTTTTTCTTGTTATATATCAATTTCTTCGTGTTGGGTCTCCAGGGTACTGTTCAAAATATTCAACAGTGATCTGAGAAAATATCTTTTACACATTGATAGTTAGGATCTTGAATCCAACGCTGATAATGTGAGCAGGCAAATTTAATTGTTGCATTTGAAAGCGCATTGCTTATTAATCTGAAGAGGAAATAAAATGACAAGGAGTTTGTTTATTAATTTTCTTTATTTATTAGTTTTTAAATTGTTATAGGAAAGGATAGACCTGATCTCAAAATCAAAGTTCTAACTTGGAGTAAGCCAATTTTGATGGTATTAGGCAGGAACTTTCAAAAATTGGTTGGGAGAGGTGACTTGCAGGTAAAGGGATGGTTGGAAAGCCTTTAAAAATGAGACAATGAGAGTTCAGAGACAGTATGTTCCAAGACGCTGTGAAGGGCAAGGCTAGTAGGTGTAGGGAATGCTGGATAATGAGAAAAATTGAAGCTCTAGTTAAGAAAAAGAAGGAGGCATATGTCAGGTATAGACAACTGGGATTGAGTGAATCCCTAGAAGAGTATAAGGAGAGCAGGATTATATGTAATAGGGAAATCAAGATGGCAAAAAAGGGACATGACATAGCTTTGAAAAATGTGTTGCTGGAAAAGCACAGCAAGTCAGGCAGCATCCAAGCAGCAGGAGAATCGACGTTTCGGGCATAAGCCCTTCTTCAGGAATCATGACATAGCTTTGGCAAATAGGGATAGGGAGAATCCAAGGAGGTTTGAGAAATACATTAAAGGCAACAGTAACTATGGAGACAATAGGACACCTTAAAGATCAACGTGGCCATCTATGTATGGAACTGTAGGAGATGGGTGATATACAAAATGAATATGCGGCATCAGTGTTTACTGTGGAGAAGAAAATGGAAGCTAGGAAACTTTGAGAAATAAATAGTGACGTCTTGAAATGTGCCATATTAGATCAGAGGAGGTGCTGGAGGTCTTAACATTTATAAAGGTAGGTAAATCCTTAGGACCTAATTAGGTGTATCCTGAAACTTTGTAGGAAGCTAGGGAAGACATTGCTGGGCCCCTAGCTGAGACATTTGTATTGTCAACAGCCACAGGTGAAGTGTTGGAAGATTGGAGGGTAGCTAATATGGTGCCATTATTTAAGAAAGGTAATAAAGAAAAACCAGGGAATTATAGACCTCTGACCCTTATGTCAGTGGTGGGTAAGGTGTTGAGAGGATTCTGAGAGACACGATTTGCACGCATATGGAAAGGCAAGGACTATTTAGGATTAGTCAACATGGCTTTGTGTGTAGGAATCATGATTTACTAATGTGATTTTTTTGAAGAGGAAACAAAGAAGATTGATGCAGGCAGAGCAGTGGATGTTGTCTATATGGACTTCAGCAAGGCATTCGATGAGGTTCCACATGGTAGATTGGTTAGCAAGGTTAGTTCATGTGGAATCCAGAGGAAGGTAGCCAATTGGATACAAAATTGGCTTGAAGATAGGAGAATGAGGTTGGTGGTAGAAGTTTATTTTTCAGACTGTAGGTTTGTGACCAGAAATGTGCCACAAGGATCAGTGCTGGATCTAATGTTTTTCGTCATTTATATAAATGATTTGTTTATGAACATGGGAGGTATGATTAGAGCATTTGCAGATAATAACAACATTGGTGGTGCAGTGTCCAGTGAAGAAGATTATCTCAGAATATAACAGGATCTTGATCAGATGGGCCAGTAGGCTAAGGAATGGCAGATGAAGTTTATTTTAGATAAATGTGAGGTGTTGCATTTTGGCAAGGCAAACCAGGGCATGACTTATATAATGAATAGTAAGGTCCAGGGAAGTGTTGTCGAACAAGGAGACCCAGGAGTGCAGGTGCATAGTTCCTTGAAGGTGGAGTCACAGGTAGACAGACTGGTGAAGAAAGCGTTTGGCACTCTTGCCTTCATTTGTCAGAACACTGAGTATTGAAGTTGGGACATCACACTGTGACTGTACAGGACATTGGTGAGACCACTTCTGCAATACTGCATTCAATTCTGGTCCCCCTGCCATAGGAGAGATGTTGTGAACTTTGAAAGGTTTCAGAAATGATTTACAAGGATGTTGCAGTGATGGGAGGGTTTGAGCTACGGAGGGGCTAAATAAGCTGGGGCTATTGTCCCTGGAGCATCAGAGGCTGAGGGGTGACTTTATAGAGTTTTATAAAATCGTGAGGGGCATGGATAGGGTGAACAGCCAAGGTCTTTTCCCCAGGGTAGGTCCAAAATATGTGGACATAGATTTAAGGTGAGAGGGGGAAGATCTAATAGGGACCTGAGGAGCAAATCTTTCATGCAGAGAGTGTTGTGTATATGGAATGAGAGGAAGTGGTAGAGATGGGTACAACTACAACATTTAAAAAGTATCTGGATTGATACATGAATTGGAAGGGTTTAAAGGAAATTTGGCCAAATGCTGACACATGGGACTAATCAATTTAGGATATCTGGTCGGCTTGGATGTGTTGGACTGAAGGATCTGTTTCCTTGCCCTTTCCTTGCTTTATGACTCTATGCTCTATGTGGGCTCGTTACATTAGGCATGATTGAAGGACAATAAATTGTTTGAGGTAAAGCTCTGACTTTATTGGATACAGAGGGAGTGATTGCTTAAGAAATGAGCCATTTAGATTTTTTTTTTCAAAAGACTAAAAATACAGAGACTGGTATGAACAATGGCCCAGTTGCTCGTTTTTTCAAAAGACTGGAAATACAGAGACTGGTTAGAGCAATGCCCCAGTTGCTCTGGACATATAACAGACATTTGCAATTCAAGATTTGCAATTTCTATTTTTGTTCTCTATATTTCTTGCAATCAGGAACCAGGGCTGACAGGTTCATAATGAGTTCTTGTTATATCAATATTATGCTTTGTGACCTTTTCACCACAGAATCTTGCCTGTTTATTTGTCATAAATAATGTAACAATTTAAAGGAGCACAATGTCCTGCTGCGTTTTCTTAAAGTGTTACTTATTATCATATAAATGAGATCCATTTTCTTTCTCATTTGTTTTAATTTTTAATAAAAGGAATACTTGGTTCAGTTCATCACATGAAGAAACAGCGACTGACTGGCAGACAGGGATTTGGAACATTATTCTTTACTTCTGAAATTTTGTTTAATTCCAATCCCAGATTGATGGATGATAAATGCTCTTTCTCTGATAATTATTGATAATTAGTTAGTGATATTCACCCAGTTCTACACAGGGGCATAAGTATTCAGCCTTGTTTAGAACTTTTCAACTGTACCACAAGGATCTGGGAAATAGAATTATGACAGCAGTGACCAGCAATCCTCCACTCATTCTGGAATCAAGGCATTTTATTAGGGCGGTATACTGACAACTCTGGATCATTGTTTTACAGTGGTTGGTGGGTGATGGCCCAGTGGTTTTAGATAGACTATTAATCCAGAAACTCAGTGAATGTTCTGGGGGCCAAGGTTTGAATCCTGTTGGAATTTGAATTCCAAGAAATAAAATCTGGAATTAAGAAACTAATGATAACCATGAAACCATTGTTGATTTTTGGAAAAACATCTAGTTCACTAGTGTCCTTCAAGGAAGTAAATGTATCATCCTCATCTGGTCTGGCCTACATGTGACTTCCGACCCACAGCAATGAAATTGGTACCTAAGTGCCCTCTGAAAAGGCCAAGCAAGCCACTCAGCTGGATCAATAAAGAAATGAAACCAGGTGGAGCATCTGGCATCGACCGAGGCACTTTTGAAATACAATTGTAAAACCAGGCCTCCAAAGTTCTCCCTTTCATATCAAGGGGCTAGTGCCAACATTGGGAGAGCTGTCTCACAGAATAATCAAGCAATCGTCTGACACAGTCATGGAATCATACCTTATCAACAATGTCTCAGACACCACCATCACCGTCCCTAGATATGTCTTGTCCCACTGGCAGGACAGACCCAGCAGAAGTGATGGCACAATGGTTTACAGTCAGGGGGAGTAGCTCTTGGAGTCCTGAACATTGATTTCATAGTCCATGAATTCTCATGGCTTCAAGTTAAACAAGGGCAAATAAACCTCCTGCTGATTACCATGTACTATCTTCAAATAGCTGATGGATCAGTACTCCTCCATGTTGAAAATACTTGAAGAAAGCACAGATGATGGCAAGGACATAAAATGTACTCTGGGTGGGGATTTCAATGCTCACAACCTAAAGTGGTTAGCAGCACTACTGATTGGGCTGGTCAAATCCTGAAGGTCACAGCGAGTAGACTGGGTCTGCAACAGTGCAGAGGGAACCATCAAGATGGGTTGCTTGTCCTCATCCTTTCCAGTCTACCAGCTGCAGATGCATATGTCCATGATAGTGTCGGTAAGAGTGACTACCACACAGTTCTTGTTGAGAGGAAGTCATGCCTTCACAATGAGAATACTCCCATCATGTTGTGTGGCATTTTCATTGTGCTATATGAGACAGACTTTGAACTGACAAGACTGGACATAGATCAGTTGTGGGTCATCAGCAGCAACAAAATTGTACTCCAGCTCAATCTGCAACCTCTTGGCCCAGCATATCCCCTACTCAATCATTACCATCAAACCAGGAGATCAACTCTGGTTCAATAGAGAGTGCAGGAAGCTATGCCAGGAGCAGTAATAAGCATACCTAAAAAGTAGGTGTCAAACTGGTGAAACTGCCAAAAGGACTACTCACCTGGCAAACAGTTTAAGCAGCAATTGACAGACAGATCAAAGCAATCCCACAACTAATAGATCAAATCAAAGATCTGCAGTACTGCCACACCCAGTGCTGAATCATGGTGGATAATTATCAACTCACAGGAGGAAGAGGCTCCACAAATGATATGAGAGTGACATCAAGATCATATTCAACTGAGTGTGGCATCAAGGAGGCCTAGCAAAATTGCAATCAATTGGAATTGGGGCAAGCTCTCCCCAGTTGAAATCATACTTGGTACATAGGAAGATGGTTGTGGTTGTTGGGTGCCAGTCAACTCAGCTCCAGATATCTCTGCAGGAGTTCTTCAGCATAGTATCCTAGACCCAACCATCGTCTTCCTCTTCATCAATGACCTACCCTCCATGGGGATGTTTGCTGATGATTACACAATGTTCAGCACCATTTTCAACTTCTCAGATATCCATGTTCAAATGCAAAATGTTCTGGACAATGTTCAGACTTGGGCTGACAAATGCTAAGTAAACTTCACACTGCACAAATTCTGGGAAATGACCAACTCCAATAAAAAGCAATTGAACCAACATCCCTTAACATTCCATGCTGTTACAGTCATTAAATTCCCACGCTATCAACATCCTGGTTATTACTATTGACAAGAAACTCACCTCGACTCACCATATAAACATAGTGGCTGCAAGAGCAGGTCAGAGGCCAGGAATACTGCAGCAAGTAACACACCTTCTGACTCCCTGAAGCTTGTCCACTATCTATCTAGAAGGCACGTCAGGAATGTGATGGAATATTCCCCACTTGCCTGGATAGTGCAGCTCCGACAACACTCAAGAAACTTGACACCATTCAGGACAAAGCAGCCTGCTCAACTGGCACCACATCCACAAGCATTCACTCCATCCACCACTGATGCTCAGTAGCAGCAGTGTGCAAAATCTGCAAGATGCACTGTAGAAGTTCATCAAAGATCCTTAGACAGCACCTACCAAACCCATGACTGCTTCCATCTAGAAGGGCAAGGGCAGCAGATAAATGGGAACACCATGTTATGCAAGTTCTCCTCTCTGCCACCCACCATCCTAATTCGGAAGAATTCCATCGTTTCTTCACTGCCATCCTTCCAGAATGATATTGTGTGTCAACTCAATGCACATGGATTACAACAGTTCAAGAAGGCAGTTCACCATCACCTTCTCAAGGGCAACTAGTGATGGGCAGTAAATACTCTCCAGCCAGCAACGCCCAAGTCCCATAAGAGAATTTTTAAAATTATTTACTGGAGATCAGTTTTTAAACGTCCCCCAATTAGCAAGATGATAATCTGTTTTAGTTGACTGAGGGATACGTACTGACTCTGTCTGATACCCTCTATATTTCATTGAAATATATATTACTTGATCTGTAAATGACCTCACCAGAGTGTCTTAAGTGAACGGAATCTATATATCTCAATTGTGTTGCAAATGCGCAATATTACACAAGGAGCCACTGTACTGCTCCTCACTTTGTTGACACTTTGATCGATACCTGTTTGAATGGAGAGGCTTGCCCTTTCCTTCCATCCTTGGCAAACAGCACCTCATGGCCATTACCTCAGCAGAATCTCCAGGTAAGAGTCTGCAGAGAAGAGAGCAGATTTTCCAGGTTTTCTTTTTACATTCTTCTGAACTTGTCGGGAATCATTATGAAGTTCAGTTATTCTGATTCTTGCTAATTGCCTTTAACAAGAAATCCTTCCTTTGTCAGATTCTGTCCAATTTTGTACCTAGGATGCTAAGATTGTATGTAAAACTGGATAAAAGAAAGGGGGTGCTAATACCAGGTTAAAATCCTGGTACTGTGGATATAACATGTACTGTGTGTGTTGAAGTGGATCAAAAAGGCAACTCATTTTCTCAAAGGTAATGAATTGTGGGCAAAAAAATGATGTCCATGCCAGTAACACTCATATGCTGGAAATAAATGAAAAAGGAATGTTATTGTTGTGGTTGCATTAAATAACCAGGGAAAAAGCTTGCTTTAATTACAAAGGGCTTCCAGCTTCCTATTTTCCAACACACTCACCACTTGCCACATGTATCAAATTGGCCACAGACTTGTGGTAAATTAATGCAATTAATTTTGGATCTACACAATTTTAAATTGTGTTAACGTTATCTTGGTAGATGTTCAGGCGCATGTCACCAGACTGCCAGTTGTCATTTGGTCCTCATTGAGCAAGAAGGAATCAATCAAATTGCTGTTAGACAGGACTTACATATTGATCAGATCATGGCTTTATTTATCAGAATGTAGTTTAGTTATTGGGTTTCTAATAACCTGGAAGCTGAATGAAACAAGAACAGTAGTCCACGCTGTTGGTTACCTTCACTTGGAGGGTTATGAATGTTATTGGGTTTTTTTATGTCAGAGGACTGTGGTACTCAGTTTGTATGTTCAATACTGAAATTGATAGATTAGATATGGGGAATTAAGGGACAAGGGAACAGGATAGGAAAAGTGGAGTAACATAGAAATTCACCCCCATTCTTGAATAACGCTATTTCCCAAGGGTGGAAGAAAAGGGCTCTCTAATCATAGAGATATGGACAGAAGTGACAACAAAATGAGTAGCAGGTATAAGCACATGTTTCATCAATGCGAGTTGGCTGTTATGCAATTGTCTAATTGTGGACGCTGTTTGGATCTTGTGAACTTTCTACTGAATAGGTTTAGCGATTTTCTCTAGCAATCTTCGACAGCCCAATTTTCTATTGCACATGGTTGCAGAGGGACATAACTGTTGCGTTATATCAGAATGCACTGTAGTTGAGCAGGCTCAATAGCTAAATAACCAGCAATGCTCCAATTTCTAATGCCTTTGAGCTCTGCTGCACATTCAGCAGGTAGCCTTCAACCTCCATGTATTGTTTTTGAAAAATGGATTTTACTTGCACACTAAATTCAAATGAACTAATTGCAGAAAGTTGGACTCATAATTAACCATATTACTATACCTTTAACAAAGTTAAAAATCACACAACACCCAAGTTATAGTTCAACGGGTTTATTTTGAAGTACAAGTTCTCAGAGTGCTGTTCCTTCTTCAGGTAGCAAGGTAGCTTGGACTTACAACTAAATCAGTTGGACTATAACCTGGTGTTGTGTAAGTTTTAACTGTTTCTACCCAGGCCAACATTGGCACCTCCACATCATGGCTACTCCGTTAATAGTGTGACTAATTGCTAAGACAATGCAAATCAAACTCTCTGAACAAGAAAGTGAATAAATTAAACTGTTGAATCTTATTCCAATTTGTTGTGAATTCTTGTTACAGAGATTTAATGAAAATAAATCTTTACTTTCTTTCTTTGCTTTACTTCCTATCTCTTTTTGTTTAATCTCTCAATCCATTCTTTTATTATCTTTCCTCATTTTTCTAACTCACCCTATTATTCAAAGTTTGGGAGAAGATTTGTAGCTCAGGTGCTCGTTGTAGTGGTTCTGTTTGCCGAGCTGGAAATTTTTGTTGCAAATGTTTCGTCCCCTGTCTAGGTGACATCCTCAGTGCTTGGGAGCCTCCTGTGAAGCGCTTCTGTGGTGTTTCCTCTGGCCTTTATAGTGGCCTGTCCCTGCCGCTTCCGGTTGTCAGTTTCAGCTGTCCGCTATAGTGGCCGGTATATTGGGTCCAGGTCAATGTGTTTTGTTGATGGAGTTTGTGGATGAGTGCCATGCTTCTAGGAATTCCCTAGCTGTTCTCTGTTTGGCTTGCCCTATAATGGTAGTGTTGTCCCAGTCGAATTCATGTTGACCCAGTCAAAATGACAGCTAGACTACTGCGACCACTAGGACTTATAACAGCGCACAAACCAACAGCCACCCTCAGACAACAACTCACCAGAATGAAGGACCCGATACCCAGCATGAGCAAAACTAATGTAGTGTACAAAATCCCATGCAAGGACTGCACAAAGCACTATATAGGACAAACAGGAAGACAGCTAACGATCCGCATCCATGAACATCAACTAGCCACGAAACGACACGACCAGCTATCCTTAGTAGCCACACACGCAGACAACAAGCAACATGAATTCGACTGGGACAACACTACCATTATAGGGCAAGCCAAACAGAGAACAGCCAGGGAATTCCTAGAAGCATGGCACTCATCCACAAACTCCATCAACAAACACATCGACCTGGACCCAATATACCGGCCACTACAGCGGACAGCTGAAACTGACAACCAGAAGCGGCAGGGACAGGCCACTATAAATGCCGGAGGAAACACCACAGAAGCGCTTCACAGGAGGCTCCCAAGCACTGAGGATGTCACCTAGACAGGGGACGAAACGTTTGCAACAAAGATTTCCAGCTCGGCGAACAGAACCACAGCATCACCCTATTATTCCTTTTATCAGAATTTTACATGGAGGCAATGCTGTTAAACTTCTTGTTGAAAACTCATTGACAAGCCAGCAATGTGCCCCACAACCATTTAATGGCCCTTGTTGCATGGTGGAAGTGGAACAAGGGGAGGAGAGAGAGAGAGAGAGGATTGCAACAGATGGGTGAAACCTTAAGAGGGCCCTTGTTGAGATCAGTATCTCTTTAGCACAATAACACCATAGATAAGCAGGCTAACCATGTAAATGCCAGCAGTGGCAAAGAGTCAATGTAAATAATGTGATTGTAAGACATCCAGTTTTGCAACCCCACTTCTGTTTGCTATCTGTTCACCTGTTCCCAGGAGCAAAGAGAGGATACATAAAATTCTACCCTTTGTTCCTTTGTTGTTTCCTTAAATCTCACTTATTCAGGCAAATAACTGTGGTTTGAGGTTTCAGTTGTTCTATTGCACTAATGAACTCACAAACAACTTCCACTTTTAGTAGGTCATAGTGTAAATATTTTTTGAGTTGACTGTAGGAAACTGTCTGACTGTCGGCCAGCTCATGCAGTGAGATGCCCTGCTCTAACCAGGCTTGTATTCCTATTGTTTATTCCAATCGTCCAACTATTTTAGATAGAATGCAAGCGTTTTCTATCTTTTCAAGAGACAAAATTGGCATAGCCATCCCAAAGCTGCTCCAACCCATAAATCATCCACCTATTCCTTTATGAAGGGTGTCCTACCTCCTAAATTTCCAAAACATTTTCTTCTGCCAACCCTTTGGCATTCTTCTCCATCTTTCTCTTTAGCATTCTTTCCTTCACCATTTAAGCTGATGTATTCATCTGCTACCCACTTGGAAATACCAGATTTCTCCTCCCAGGTAATGCATGCACAATCTTTCTTTATTCCAAGCTAATTCATATTATGATATTCCTCCTCCTTCCTCTTCTCAATGAATAATTCACCTCTTTATTTTTCCATCACCTTTGACTTAGTGCTCAGTTAAACTCCTTTCATGATGATTGCTGATGTTTTCCTCCCTCCTTCTGTTAATGTTAGTTTCTCCCCTTTCCTAATAAAGTATTGGTCATGGAATTCGCCTCCACATCCTGACACCATAACACCACAGTCTCAGAATTTTCCACCCCACATGATATTTCCTCATGAGGGGGCATAATTTTAAAGTGGTTGGAGGAAGGTTTAGGGGAGATGTCAAAGGTAGGTTCTTTACACAAAGAGTGGTGGGTACATGGAATGCACTGCCAGCGGTGGTGGTAGAGTCAGATACATTTAAGTGTCATTTAAGCGACTTGAATAGGCACATGGAAGATAGTACAAGGAAGGGTATGTAGGTTGATTTGATCTTATAGTAGGATAAATGGTCGTCATACAATTGAGGGCCGAAGGGCCAGTACTGTGCTGTACTGTTCTATGTTCCAAAATGTCTCCCTCGGCTTCTGGGAAAATGTGATGACAGTGTGCAGTTATGTTCAATTCCTTCCAGTAGCAGCAGGAGGTTAGAGTAACGTTAAATATGTGGGGCTGTGGGAGGGAAGTATTAGGGAAAGGGTAGAAGTGGAAGGAGTGCAATATCCAATAATTTCCATCCACAAGTATGGATAACCCCCAAATATTAGCATTACACATAAACCAGTACTCACAGTCTGAAAATAAAACACAGTCTGCCAAAGAGTGACAGTAAAATATAACACTAGTTAATTTATGCAATATGGTGCACTGTAAAAGATAAAATTCCATTAATCAGAAGGGAAGCTCAAGTCTTATAAATTCACTTTGGTATGAAAGTAGAGTGTGCTGTGTAAGATAAGCATTGCTGCAGTCATTATTGGGGCTGATAAAGACTTAGCATTAGAGCAATAAAAATATTTTGGTTTCAAGTGTAAAGGAAGGTGTGTCTCTTTCATTAGCCCATACGTTTGGATGATAATAGGTTAGGCATATGAATTAATTTTGGAGTTTCCCTTTCTCGATTAAAAGATGTTGACATTTTCTCATTTCTTGTGATTAATTAGTAAAGATGTAGAGATGAATCTTATAATATTTTGCCTGTGTAATTTTTGTCAGATTTCATGGAAGGTTTCTCTCCTTGAGGCTAAGCAAGTTTTCTCACAGATTCTCATTATGGTACACATCATTCACGGCCAAAGGTTTCACTTATAAAGTTTATTCATATCATGCTTTAAAAAATGGGAAATTTACTGTGTTCCAAAAAGTACATTTTACGTGATCACTCCTGTTACAGGGTTGTATTTTGGAAAGCTCATGTTTTATTCAATGCCACTTTCACAGAAATGGGGATTAGTCAAATCAATCACCTTTGACTACAAGCTGACCTGGGTCTCTTTGGATGTGCTTTGCACCATGTAGGTTTGAGGCAATTACTGCTTCTAGTCTTTTTTTGCTGCTGCTTTGAATCATTAGAGATTTCTGGCAGGTGTATGGATGTAGAAGGGCAGATGTTGGGAGACAAGGCAAGCTGCTCCTTAATTAAGCTGGTCATCAGACTAGGTCTCATTGGTTCACTCTCACATATGAGTTGTAAGCAAATTACAACAAAATAGATCCCCGTTTCTTAATAGGTTTTATTGTTTTCTGAAGGTAAATTCCACACAATGCTGCTCTATGATGATTGTTTACAACTGGGTAATTAATATCTTACTTTGGCA
Source organism: Chiloscyllium plagiosum (assembly GCF_037043375.1). NCBI lineage: Eukaryota > Metazoa > Chordata > Chondrichthyes > Orectolobiformes > Hemiscylliidae > Chiloscyllium > Chiloscyllium plagiosum. The sequence goes on along the minus strand of NW_028270143.1, from coordinate 63,550,172 downwards.
TCCACTTATTTTAACAAAAATGGTCCCGTCTTTGTGGAAAATGTTTTGATCACAAACACCCATATGACTTTTCATATGTGAAGCTGATGAAACCTTCAACGTTCGCTATCATTACTGGTCTGAAACTGACAGCAACTTCTGGTGTCTGCATATGTGCAGTTAAAAATTAAAACTTAGAAGTTTGTCAGTAATTCCACAATTCTCCAGAAGGCATGCTGTTCAGTTTCTCCTAATCTCCAAACAATTAGAAATTGCTGTGTTATACTGGGGGGAAAAAAGCCTTAAAGAAGTTAGATCTTATGAATGGCATATAACTGGTTTTCCAAAAAAAAAATTGGATTCTGGAAAAATACCAGAGGATTGGAAAACTGTTAATGTGACACTCCGATTCAAAACAGGAGGGAGGCAAAAAGCAAATAGAATTAAGCTGATTGGCCAAACATCTATTGTTGGGAAGGTATTGAAATCAGTTATTAAAGAAGTAATAGCAGAACACCTCGAATATTATTATCGAATCAAGTAGAATCAGCATGGTTTCATGAAAGGGAAATTGTGTCTGACTAACCTTTTGGAGGTTTTTAAGGAAGTCTCAACCAGAGTGGATAGAGGGGAACCGATAGATGTGTTGATTTTGGACTTTTGGAACGTGTTTGGAAAGGTACCTCACAAAAGGTTACGTCATAAGATAAGAGTCGATTTTGGAGGTAGTATATTGACTTGGATAGAGAATTAACTCATAGGCAGGAATCAGCAAGTGAGGATAAGGGGTTCTTTATCAGGTTAGCAACCTGTGACCTGTGGGGTTCCACAGGGATCAATGCTGGGAGAGCTAATATATTTTAATGACTTGGAAGAAGGAAGTGAGAGCACTATACCCAAATTTGCAGATACAAGAATAGGTGAAAAGGCAAGATGTGACAGGGATTCAAACAATTTATAGAGAGACATTGATATGTTAAGGAAGTTGGCAAAAAGTTGGCAAATTGAGTATAGTATGGGAAAATGCAAAATGCTCTATTTCTGAAGGAAGAACAAATGAGTTAAATATAATTCATTTGAGAGAAACTGCAGATAGCTGTAACACAGAGGGGCTTGGGTGTACTTGAACCTGAAACACAGAAAACTAGCACACAGGTGCAACAGGTATTCAGGATGGTGAATGGAATGTTAGTTCTTATTTCAAGGGGACTGGAGTATAACAGTGAGGAAGTCTCACTGCAACTGTACAAGGTGCTGGTAAGACCATACCTGGAGAGACCACATCTGGTGTACCACGAGCAGTTTTGATCTCCTGATTTGAGGAAAGGTATCATTTAATTGGAGGAAATTCAGAGAAGTTTGGACCATAAGACAGAGGAGCAGAAATTAGGCCATTCAGCCCATCAAGTAAGCTCCAGTTATCATGGTTGGTAAGTTTCTCAACCTCATTCTCCTCCTTCTCCTCGTAACCCATGATCCCCTTGATACTCAAGAGCCTATCTATCTCAGTCTTAAATATACCCAATGACCTGGCCTCTACAACCTTCTATGGCAATGAATTCCATAGATTCACCACTCTCTGGCTGAAGACGTTTCTCCTTATCTTCATTGTAAAAGGTCTTCCCATTACTCTAAGGCTATGCCCTTGGGTCCTAGTCTCTCCTACCAATGGAAACATCTTCCCAACATCCACTCTGTCTAGGCCATTCAGTATTCTGTAAGTTTCAATTTCATACCCACTCGTCCTCCTAAACTTCATCGAGTATAAACCCAGAGTCCTCAAACGTTTCTCATATGTTAAATTTTTCATTCCTAGGGCCATTCTCGTGAACCTCCTCAAAACAGGCTCCAAAGCTAGTACATCCTTCCTGAGATATGGGGTCCAAAATTGTGCACAATACTCCAAGTGCATTCTCACCAGAGCCTTATAAAGCCACAGAAGTACATTCCTGCTTTTGTATTCAAGTCCTCTCAAAATAAATCTGAGTTCATCCCTTGTGGTAGGGTAGAGAGTTCAACCACAAGGGATGAACTCAGATTTCTCCAGTTTCCTCATTTCCCCACCCCCCACCTTGTCTCAGTCCCAATCTTCGAACTCAGCACCACCTTCCTAACATGCAATCTTCTTCCTGACCTCTCCGCCCCCACCCCCACTCCAGCCTATCACCTTCACCTTAACCTACTTCCACCTATCGCACTTCCAACGCCCCTCCCCCAAGTCCCTCCTCCCTACCTTTTATCTTAGCCTGCTTGGCACACTCTCCTCATTCCTGAAGAAGGGCTAATGCCCGAAACGTCGATTCTCCTGCTCCTTGGATGCTGCCTGACCTGCTGCGCTTTTCCAGCAACACATTTTCAGCTCTGATCGCCAGCATCTGCAGTCCTCACTTTCACCACTACTATTACTCCAGCGCCTTTTCACAGCAGCCCAGTGTCCATTTTTGCCTGTCTTTTGCTCTTTATACATCTAAAGAAACTCTTACAGTCTTCCTTTATATTACTGGGTAACTTACCCTCATATTTAATCTTCTCCCTCCTTATTTCTTTTTTGTTGCCCTATGTTGGTCCTTGTTACCTTCCCAATCCTCTAGTTTCCCACCACCCATCACCACATTATATGCTCTCTCTATTGCTTTAATGCTATCCCTGACCTCTCTCGTCGGCCATGGTTGCCTCATCCTCCCTTTTTTTTTTCCTCATTCCTGAAGAAGGGCTAATGCCCGAAACGTCGATTCTCCTGTTCCCTAGATGCTGCCTGACCTGCTGCGCTTTTCCAGCAACACATTTCCATCTCTGATCTCCAGCATCTGCAGACCTCACTTTCTCCTCATCCTCCCTGTACCATGCTTCTTTTTCCTCAGGATGAATCTCTGTTGTGTCTCCTCAATTACTCCCAGAAACTCCTGCCACTGCTGTTCCACTGTCTTTTCTGCTAGGTTCCTCTCCCAGTCAGTTCTACCCAGCTTCTTCCTCCTGGCTCAGTAGTTGCCTTTATTCAGCTGTAATACTGTTACCTCTGATTCTATCTTCTTCCTCTCAAATTGCAGAGTAAATTCAATCATATTATGATCATTGCCTCCTAAGGGTTCCTTCACCTTAAGGTCCATTATCAAGTCTGCCTCATTGCACAACACTAAATCCAGTATTGTCTATTCCCTAGTGGGCTCCACCACAAGCTGCTCCAAAAAGCCATTTCAATGACATTTCACAATTTCTTTTCTTGCAATCCACTACCAACCTGATTTTTCCCAGTCTACCTGCATATTGAAATACACCATGATCACTGTAACTTTGCCTTTCCAACGTACCTTTTCTGTCTCCTGGTGTATATTGTGCCCCAGCTCCTGACTACTGTTTGGAAGCCTGTACATTACTCCAACTATGTTTCTTTTTTACCTTTGCAGTTCCTCAATTCTACCCACATAAATCTACACCATCTGACCCTACTTTGTTTTTTGCTATTGATTTAATTTCATTTCTTACTAATCAGGTAACCCCACCACTCCGCCCACCTGCCTATTTTTTCATTAGGATGTATATCCTTGAATATCCAGCTCCCAATCGTGATCCCCTTGCAGCCACGTCTCTGTGAGGCCCACCATGTCGTACCTGCCAATTTCGATGTACATCACAAGCTCATTTACCTTATTCCTTACACTGCGTGCATTCAGATATAACACCTTCAGTCCTGTATTAACCTCTCTTCTCATTGTCATTCATTTGTCCAGTGTGCTTGAAGTTTGATTGCTAACCCTTTCAGTACACTCTGTCCCATTTGTGTCTGTGCTGGAGACTTAAATAACCTCTCCTGAGTTCTGCACTCTTACCTCCTCTTTTCATTCATGTTTACTAATTTCTCCTATAACTGAGCCCTTCTCTCCGCCCTGCCCTCCCGCCAATTTAGTTTAAAGCCCTGTCTACAGCCTCAGTTATGCAGTCCATTCGGACTCTGGTCCCAGCGTGAAAACTGTCCCATCGGACTAGGTCCCATGAATTCAAACCCATTTCTCCCATACCAATCTTCCAGCCACACATTTACCTGCTTAACGTTATTGACCCTGTACCAATTCGCTCGTGGGTCAAGTAGTAATCCAGAGATCATTACCTTTTTAGTTCTGCTTTTTAGTTTCGCTCCTAGCTGTTCACAATCCCTTCGCAGAATCTCTGCCCTACTTTTATCTATGTCATTGGTACCTATGTGGACCACAGCCACTGGATCTTTACCATCCCACTCCATGTTCCTCAGCAGTCCAGATGAGCTATCCTGAACCTGAGCACCAAGCAGGCAATACAATCTTTGCGACTCTCGATCCTGGTCACAGAGAACAGTGTCTATGCCTTTAACTAAACTATTCCTAATTACAATGACACTTCTCTTCTCTCCTCTCACTGGAATGTTTCCCTGCATCATGGTGCTGTGGTCAGTTAGCTCGTCCTCCCTGCAGTCTCCATTCCTGTCCATACAGGGAGCAAAACGTTTGATTCTGTTGGACAAGAACAGGGACAGATGCTCCTGAAACTCTATCTCCTGGATCCCTTTACCTGTCTCACTCACAGCCACACCCTCCTGTCACTGACCACTGGCTCAATTCGAGTTAGTTATTTGAAGGGGATGTGACTGTCTCCTTAAACACAGCATCCAGGTAACTCTACCTCTCCCTGATGTGTCGCAATGTTTGAAGCTCAGACCCAGTTCATCAACTCTGAGCTGGAGTTCTTCCAGCAACCAACATTTACTGCAGACATGGTCACTGGGAACTACAATGGAGTCCACCAGCTCCCACATCATGCAGAAACAATACATCACCTGAACCTCCATCCTTATTTTATTTAATTAGTTTTGAATTTTTAACTGCTTTTGTATCCCTGTATATGCAAGTAGTAACCAATAAATATGTTGTAACCAATAAATTAACTAAATTCAATTTAACACAGATTCACATTTAGCAATGACGATCCACAATATGGAGGGATTGTCATATGAGCAAAGATTTAAAAGGTTGGGACTCTACTCACTGGAGTTTGGAAGAACGAGAGACAAATGCATTCAACCATATAGGATTTTTAAATGGCTTAACAGTTTAAATGCTGAGAGGGTTTTTTTTTTGTCTCATCATGGAGACTCCAGGACCAGAGAGCATAGTCTCAGATTAAAGGGGTGCCATTTAAGACTGAGATGAGAAGGAATTTCATCTGTCGGAGGGTTGTGAATCTTTGGAAATTTTTGCCTTGAGATCTGCAGAGACAGGGTCCTTAATGCTAAGATAGATAGATCCTTGATCAGCAGGGGATTCAGGGCTATGGGGAAAGGACAAGAAAGTGGACAGGAGGAATGTCTGATCAGTCATGATCGAATTGAATAGCTGAGCAGGCTCAAGGGGCTGAAGGGTCTACTTCTGTTCCAATTTTTTTGTGGTCTTTTGGTCTTAACTGTGTAATAAATTCATAATTGTGTTCTAGTGCAAAAGTTAAAGAGAACAAGTTAAATAGACAAGGTAGCTAAGAGCATGACAGGAAACAAGGGAAATCAGGAATTCATTCCTGATGAAGGGCTTTTCCCCAAAACGTTGATTTTCCTGCTCCTATGATGCTACCTGACCTGCTGTGCTTTTCAAGCACTAGTCTAATCTTGACTCTAAATCTCCAGCATCTGCCTTACCCACTTTTGCCTAGGTATCAAGGGAAGACTGATAAACTAAACTGCATTGATTTCAATTCAAGAGGCCTGAGTCTTAAGTCAGATAAACCCAGAGCATGGATTGTACATGGAACAGGGATATCATAGCTATTACAAAAGCAAGCCTGAGGGGGGGGGAAGGACTGGCAGCTTAACATTCAGGTCCACCGAGGCAATAGGAAGGATAGAGAGGTGGAGAGAGCGGTGGGGGTGAGGCATTTTTGATGAGGGAAAACACCATGGCAATACTTAGACAATATTCCTGAGGGATCATCTAGTGATTCTATATTTTGCCTATATTGGTGGAACTGAGAAACAAGAAGTGGAGTGATCCTTTGATGGGATTGTGCTATAGACCCTCCAATAATCAGTGGGAAATTGAGGAACAAATATGAAGGGAGATTGCAGATAGAAAGAATAATCTGTTTGTAATCGTAGGGCAATTTAGCTTTTCAAACAAAAACTGGGACCACTATAGTGTTAGGGGCTTGAATGGGGAGAAGTTTGTTCAGAATGTCCAGGAAACTTCCTCAATCAATATGTAGATAGCCTCACTAGAGAAGAGGCAAAACCCGACCACCTCTATGAAAAAAAGGCAGGGCTACTGACTGAGGTGTTAATAGAGGAGCACTTTGGGACCAGTGATCATAACACTACTAGTTTTTAAATAGTTATGGAAAAGGGAGGGTCTGGTCCACAACTATAGTTCTGAATTGGAGCAAGGCCAATTTTTAATGGTATTAGACAGGAACTTTAAAAAGTTGATTGGGAGGGGGTGTCACAGGTAAAGGGATGTATGGCAAATGGGAGGCTCAAATGTCCTCTGGATTTATTGTCAACTTTGGGAAATAAGAGTTAGGTCTTTGCCACAGAGATTGCTGGATCTTTGTGGCCAACCTTTTCACAGGTTAGCAGTGAGCACCGAGGCTTCACAGCTGACTGCTAAATGTTATGTCAAATCTAAGTAAGCAGTATTATGTTAAAAATCACACAACACCAGGTTATAGTCCAACAGGTTTAATTGGAAACCTATTGGACTATAACCTGGTGTTGTGTGGTTTTTAACTTTGTACACCCCAGTCCAACACCAGCATCTCCAAAGCATTTTTATGATGAGAGTGAAATCTCTGATACTTGTTTTTCTAATCAGCCTGTTCATGGATGTTATTACACACCTCTGGAGCAGGTGAGACTTGAACCCAGGCCTCCCAATCCAGAGGTATCATAGTGTCACAGGAGGGCCCTGAAATCTCCTATGTACATGTCAAATTCAGACAGGTGTAGAAATATCCCTGAGAAGTTAGTTTCTTACTTTTTGAATTGGCTTTGCACTAAACTGCAGTATCTTTTAACTTGATTGAAATTAACTATCCCATAAGAAATTTGCTAGGAATAAGCAATTAATTGATGTTTAAACATCAGAGCCATGCAAAACTCAGCATTGTAAATTGAAAGCGGAGACCAATTTCAAATCGACGGTAATGTTATGCTGAAATACAGAACTATGAAAAAATCCTTAAACACTTGCAGAAAACATCAATACTAATATAAAGTTTACCTTGCTTTTTACAACCTAATATTGAATATTTCCTAAGTAACTACAGTAGCTGCACCTTCAAATAAAAGTACTTCATTGGCTTTAAAAGACTGAAAGTATTCTGAAGTTGTGAAAAATGCAACTTTAATTTCAAATAAAAGCTGCAAATTAAAAATCAAGTCTCCTCCACTTTATCGGTGTTGAAAATACTTTGTTGCTCGAGACAGTGACTGATGCATTTTCTAACTTCAGGTTATATTAACAGTCAGCATTTTTCTTGATTGTGCAACTTTCAAGGCCCTCTAGTTCTCCACTAACTTTGGAGGCTGAACAATGAACACAAAAGCTTGTACGATTTACCTTCTCCATATGCGGCTCAATTGCAAAAGAAATGTGAAACTAAAATTTGTCGGACAGTCTTGTCACAAATATGCATTAAAGAAAAATAACAATCTTTGATGGATGATTTTGAGAATGATCCGTTTCTTTTTCTTTAATAGATATTTTTATTGAAAATTTAACATGTTTTTACAAGTTTACAAAAGAAAGCTAAAAAAAAAGTATAATCATTGATATACAGTTAAATCTTAAATAAATGATAACCAAAATCTATCAAACAAGAAAACAGAAATACCTAGAGAAAAAAAAGACCAAACTCAACTAACTACTCGTCTAACTTACAACTAACCAGGGTGTATCATTAAAATTCTTACATTATTCAAGAGGCAAAAAAAACCCAACGGATAACACATAAATTGAGCAGTGATATACATGCTCGGAATGTGTTAACATCAGATCACAACAAAACCCGTATTTATCCAAAACATCCCAAGCATAGAGCATATAAAATTCACAAAAATAAAAGCTCTTTAGTACATTCAGATCAATTTAATAAAAAAATCTATTTCTAAATAGTAAAAAAAAAATAAAACGTATTTAAACGGAGATCTTCCCCCTTATTCCCAGGGGGCATTACTTCCTTTCCAAAAAACCCACCATAACCTCTCCCAACCAGTGCCCCACCCTTGACCCAGACACCCCACGATAGGATAAAGAAAATTCAAGTATACTACTGAACTAGAACTAACAGTGAGTACCCTTTTTTTATATATATATAAAAAAAAGGGAAAGAAAATCGCTTAGAAAGGATGAATAAATAGACCCTTCTTCCCACCCCCTGGAGATAATATTAAACAGTAAGGTAATGAAAGGAAAAAAAAGAGGGGGTAAACTGGGGTGGGGGTAGGGCAAAACAACATCAATTAACTCTTATAATTTGTCTAATAGAGTCCAAAAGCTCCTTGGCCTTCTCCGGTAATTCGAAGTTATACACGGACCCTTCATGGCTGAAGCGTAGTATAACTGGGTAGCGCAAAGAGTATTGAATGTTTAAATCCCTTAAACGCTTCTTTGCTTTATCAAACGCCTTCCTCTTTCGGACCAAAGCTGGGGAAAAGTCCTGAAATAACATAATCTTGGATCCTTTATAAGTCATGGCTTGGGGATCTTTCCCAAGATTTCTGAGGCTTCCAAGAGCATCTGCCTCACCTTATAGCTCTGCAGCCGGAACAGGACCGAGCGGGGGCGCTGGTTCGAGCGGGGCCCGAGTATTGCAACCCGGTAGGCCCATCTTTCCCATCTTATCCACTTGTGTTGCCACTTTCAGGGAGCTATGAACTTGAACCCCAAATTCCCTCTGTATATCAATGCTCCTAAGAGTCCTTCTATTTATTGTGTATTTTCTTTTGCATTGGACCTCCCAAAATGCATCACCTCACGCTTGTCCATGTTATACTTCATCTGCCATTTCTTGGCCCAACGTTCCAAATGATTATCTTGCTGTATCCTTTGACAGCCTTCTTCACTATCCACGACACCACGAATTTTCATGCACATTTTCACTCAAATCATTCATATGTAGGGATATTGCAAGCAAGAGGTCCCAACACTGATCTTTGTGGAACACTACTAGTCACAGACCTCCAGTCAGAAAACAAAGCCTTCCACAATTACAATCTGTCTTCTGTGAACATTCCAATTTTGTATCCAACTTACCAACTCATCATGGATCCCATGTGAGTTAATTTTCTGGGCCAAGCTACCATGAGAGATCTTGTCAAGTTCTTTGTAATGTCTATGTAGACAACATCCACTGGCCTACCCTCGTCAATCCTTTTCCTAACTTCTGAAAAAAATCACAATCAAATTTGTGAGACAATACTTCCACTGGACAAAACCATGCTAATTATACCTAATAAGTCCATTGAGGGGTGGTATGGTGGCTCAGTGGTTAGCACTGCTGCCTCACAGCGCCAGGGACCCAGGTTCAATTTCAGCCTCAGGTGACTGTCTGTGTGGAGGTTGCACATTCTCCCCATGTCTGCGTGGGTTTCCTCCGGGTACTCCAATTTCCTCCCACAATAGGAAGATGTGCAGGTCAGATGAATTGGCCATGCTAAATTGCCCATAGTATTAGGAGCATTGGTCAGAAGGAAATGGGTCTGGCTGGTTTACTCTTTGGAGGGTGTAGGCCTGTTGGGCCAAAGGGCATGTTTCCACACTGCAGGGAATCTAATTATTTTCCAAATGTGAGTAAATCCTGCCACTAAGAATCTTGCCTAATAATTTCCCACTGATGAAGCTCATTGGCCTATAATTTCCTGCATTATCCTTGTTGCACTTTGTAAACGCAGCAACAATATTGACTATTCTCTAGTCTCCTGGGATCTTATCTGCAGCTAATGATGATACAAAGATCTCTGTCAAGGTCCCAGAAATCTCCTCACTCAGTATCCTGGGAGAGATCCCATCAGGCCTTGGGAACTTACCCACTTCAATGCTTTCCAAGACACCCAACACTACTTCTTCCTCAAATCAACATGCCCTAGAATATCAGCAGATCCCTACCTAATCTAACCATCATCCATGTCCTTCATCTTGGTGTGGAGTTACCAATGTTGGACTGAGGTGGACAAAATCAGAAGTCACATGACACCAGTTTATAGTATAACAAGTTTATTCGAAATCACAAGCTTTCAGAGCACTGCTGCTGCATTGGGTGAATTCACCTTGCTGATAGTGCTTTCACCTGAGGGCCAGTCTTATCTTTAGCATAGTTAGCTTAAGTCTTACTGAATTATGATCACTGTTCCCACTGTTTCCTCACTGAAACTTCGATCACCTGGCCAGATTCATTCACAAATACAAGAACTAGAATGGTTCCTTCTCTCATATTATTTCAATTACCCTCCTGGATGTGCTTACGAAATTTTGCCCCATCTAAATGCCTGGCACTAAAGTAGTCCCAGTCAATATTGGGGAAGTTAAAATCGGCCACTACAACAACCATGTTGTTTTCACGTCCTTCCATGATCTGCATACATATCTGTTCCTCAATCTCCCATTTGCTGTTGGGAGTCCTATAGTATAGACCCATCATAGTGATTGCACCTTTCTTCCACCTGAGTTCTACCCATTTGGCCTCACTAGTTCAGCTCTCCACAATATGCTCACTTAGTGCAGTCATGACATTCTCCTTAATCAGTAATACAACTCATCCATACTTTTGCATCTATCTCTATCATACCTGAATAATCTAATCCCTGGAACCTTGAACAACCATCCTGCCCTTCTCTCAAACAATTTTCTGTAAGGGAAAGGAGGTATATTGGCTTTAAAGGTTGGTGACTAAGGTGGTTTCAGGCTGATGTTGGCAGACATTTGGGTTCATTGATAAGACGGTAATGTTATTGATGGGTAATTATCAGGTTGATTCCTCGCCTGTTGTCACAAGGATAACCAGACAGTAGACAGGGCTCAAAATTTACTATTTGGATGATGAGAGATAGAGCTGGGGTGAGGTGGCAGAGGGGGGGAGCGGGAGTTTTGGGTAATCCATTCAAGCTCTTGCCTCTTACTTCATTAATGCCTAGTTTTCTTGTGTCATCTGTCCTGTAGAATAGGATTAACTGGCTTGTTATCTTTTAATCTACCTACTGTTAGTGGGTTTCAGTTGCCTGGTCTGCATCTGGGCACATTTGTTTCATAACTAGAAAACCGTTGACCAAGTAAGTTGGTCTAATGATCCCACCTGCTTGAAGTGCAGATAATTGTTTGGATGCTTTGTTCTTTGTGTAGGAGATCATAGAATCATAGAATTCCTGCAGCAGAGAAAGAGGCCAGTTGGCTCATCAAGTCTGCACTGACCCTTGGAAGAGCAAACCCCACACTATCCTGTAACCCCATATTTACCATGGCTAATTCAGCTAACCTGTACATCTTAAGACCACAGGAAGAAACTGGGGGATCCCACATAGACACGGGGAGAACATGCAATCTCTGCACAGTCGCCTTAGGCTTGAATTGAAACAAGATCCCTGTTGCTGTGAGACAGCAGTGCTAACCACTGTGCTGTCATGCCACCCAAAAGTGGACAGCACCAGGCTCTCTGGTGCAGTAAATTGATGAGGGTAGACTCATGCAGGCATTGGACAAGCCTGAATGCATCAGGAATTTACTGGAACAGCAACTTATAAATGAACTTTTAAAAATATTCCTGGGTTCCCTACTCTCTCACACACATTGAATCATGTCTGGAAAAGCTGCCTGACCAAGCTTATTTTTATAGCTTTCAGAAAAGTAACAACCCCTATATGCTACTAAACCTTTCAGAAAAAAACACTTCCATGTGCCACTATTTTAAAGTCCAAACACATAGTATGTATGAAACTGCTGAAAAATTGTTTATGTTGTGCTGTTTTACAAACAGGGTACGTAAGCATTGAGAGTCATCAGTTTGTTTTTGACTCAGGGTAATCAAAGGTTGGTTTTAATTTACAAAGCCCAAACACTAAAAACTTTAAGTGGGCTTTGGAGGAGACATGAAATAGGTGTGAAGTTATACACTTGCATATTGGAGATCTTTCATCACTGTATTTTAAACTGGGAACCTTTATGAAAACTTTCAAACATTGAATGGCTTCCTATGTGTTTGTAGCACTTTATGTTCACAGTTTAGAATGTAAGTATTTTTACTTTTTTAAGTTTTACTTATCTCAATTGTTAGTGTTATATTCTAGTTTTTGCCAGATACAGTATTTCCCTTGGATTCAAAACTTCTGACAACTCCCAAGCAGACTTTGCACCATTTAGTAATCTGAGCTTGCCTTTTCCTGGCTTGTATTTAATTGAATAGAGGAAGCACTATGCAGCCAAACAGAGACCCAAAGTCAGTACATTTTGCTTAATTGGAATCTACCACATTATCATCTTGATTTCAGTGGATCATATCTAGGTGACGCAGGTAAAGTTAAACAGTTAAATTAGTACCATTTGATATTTTACTGAAATATATTGATTCTTTTCCTTGAATTGTTAAAATAACAAGGGAGGTCCACCTATGTTAAGAATGAACATAAAATTGATCTTTGAAACATGGTTCCTTCTTAGTTGGCTGCCACAAGCACTCTAATTGGATTTCTATCCCTGATGTCCTCGGGCTGTCCAATCTCGTGTAGTAAGGAAACAAAACTATAGCTCAAATTACTTTTGGTTTCAGATATGTTCAAAAAAAATGCGAAGCAAAGATTTCTCAATTAAAATTAGTTGATCGGACAGCAACATACTTAAGTCAATATTTGCCCATTGCTAACTATATTACATAAGTAATATAAGTATCCCTACAAGATGCTTGCAGTTGAATATAATTGTTTGGCACCTTCCTTGGAAATCCAATAGATCTGTTCCAACCAGGTTGATCAAACAGTGATTGTAGAAATTAACATTTATTCACACAGCTAACCAGTCTGTTGATTGGCAAAATGCCACCAATACTATGCACTCATCAAATGTTAACATATTAAACCACAGGAATCGAATTTAGACACACATTAGTACCATAATATATTCTCATCAGCCTCCAGAAATAGTTTACAGTGACCAATTGTGACCTGTTATATCATGTGATTACCAAGAAAGAAATATCAATTGTTTATCACAATTGGCAATGTACGATGTCTGAATACAGTCAATAAAGGGTTTAAGATTGGTCTGTATAACTTCATTTGCATTCAACATAAAATCTCTACTTTGTTCATTGGCATTTCAGCTTCTAGTGGAGTCTAAAATGGTTTTTACTGTTGTTGTTGAAAGGTAATTCCATTCTGTTTTCCTCCTCTGTTCCTTAATAACAATGAGTCAATCATTTATGGTATTGATTTAAACAACCTTTCCTTCTACTTCACTACATTTTTAAAATTTTTACAGTTCTTAAGATGAGATAATGGGATAGCCTTTATTTCTAGAAACCTATGTTATCATAAAACACTCCCAGATCATAGTTCTCCATAATCAGCCATACCCTTAAAAGAGTTCTTACTGAATAGTGTTAGGTGTTCATATTTCTCACAAGTACCATACAGTGGCCTTGAGTAACATTATCCTTTTGTTAAAATTTTATAAAATCACCCCATGGTGTTTCAGAGTCAACATGAGATTGCCTGGACTCATCTGTTGCAGACTCTTACAATAGGAATGTGGAATAATAATTTTTAATTCTACTAAATGGTGGAGAAGACTGAAGCGTATGAGTGTTCTACTGCTCCTCCTGATTTATATGTTCTCAATAGTATTATGGACCTGATCAGACCAGATCCCTCCAAAGTATTTTATAGAAATAGCCTAGACCCTAACTTTTAAAAGCCAAGGTTAAGGCGCTGTGTTCCAGATATGATTTGATTGGTTCACCACTAAGTTTTAATCAAGCCATACTTTATTCTTACAATACAGTTAAATGCAATGAAAAGAAGAATTGGTGTAACTTTACTGTATTGAAATACTTAACAAGATAATGTATTATTTAACTACTAATCATCAACTGTTCCAATAAGCAGTATCCATAAACACACCGTTGGCAAAGGTAATGCAGCAATAGTTATTATTCTCACATGCTGTCTCTATTCAGTCTGAGAGAAAGAAACACCAAAAGAAACAATCTGACCCTTTTGGCTTTTAAGAAGAAGCTTCTCTGTCTAAGACTTTACTCTAGCAACAGAGAATTCAAGCTTTCAGTTCCAGCAGCCAGTAAAAACTACCAACTAACAAAAAAAAGATCAAAATCCTTTGTATCTGTATGAGTCTGACCCCACCCATTCAGGATTCTTTTGTCTTGCTAAAAAATACACCCAGGGACAACTAAAAGCTGTTTACCAATTGCCTGCCTGAAGGACATATTTTGTCATTGTAACAACATTCCTGTGCAAATGAAACAGGACAGAACACATCTCTTAAAGGCACAGTATCATCCCAATGGTAGAATGGAAAGACTCTTATGCCATTGTTCTGTGTTTTAATTCAAGTCATAGGAATACAACTGTAATGGTTATCCTAGAGTCACCCCCAGTACCTTGTCTGAAAATGTATTTTGTTTTTGTTCTGTTTGAGCTTATAAAGAGTATCACATTTATTATTCTAATTTGAATGGATAAGTTGATGAGTAAGAATGGTTTGTAATGATTTCCACAACCATCTCATACTTGTTGAGTTGAGTTAAAGAACTCATTGTACGCAGAATAAGTGTACAATTAATACCAAGTATCCTTATGGATACTTCTGCTGTGCTACTTGTTACACTCCTCATAAGATCTTGTCTCTCAATGGTCTCAAGATTTTTTTAAACTTTATTCTTGGCTATCCACAGAATTTTAAAATAGCAGAATTATTTGTTTTTGTAACTGGAAAGATAGCCACTGAAACACTAGCGCAGTATATATTAGCCCTTGCTCAAAGTGCCATACTGATTCTTGCAGAAATCTCATTATGCTTTAATCGAAAAATGTTTTTTTTCTAGGAAAATACAGCTGCCGTAAAATACACTACATTCAAGACAGCTGTCCAACTTCAATTTGTAATCAGATTAAAACTGGAAGATGGGATATATTTCAAGGTATTGAAAAGAATGGCATAACTGGATACAAGGGCATAACTAACCTTTGAGTACTAGTAAATAATTCTCTCTTCGAACCATCAAGAGCACTTTGTTGCTTAAAGACTAGTCATTTGGATTACAGTACACAAGCAGGAGCTTCTGTGTCTCTTCTTATTGAACTGTAGAGCCCCATTCAATGCATTAATTGTCAAGCAATAGTTTGTTTTTCACCATAGATACAATTACACATCCTAGCGCATCTGTCATTGAAGTTAATTTTTCTTTAAGAGTACTCAAAACCAAAATAAAAACACTTTATTTCTCAAAGAGAATACTATAAATGTAATGATACGATTGAGTAGTTTTTTTCCAGTCTTATCTCTTGTTCAGGTGCCAATTGAATTGATTCATAATGTACACAAAAAAGAAGCTGTTAACTTTGTAGCGACCAGAATTGATCTTTCTTTTTCCCTAATTGGTTCTTCCTGGACTATCTACTGGCTGCAGGAAGAAACTCCTTCATTTTCTGCCTGGACCATTTCTGAACAGCTAACAGTAGAAGCTTAAAACTTGTCATTTTTCCATTCCTCCTACTAGAAGGATGGCAGGTCGCTGTTTGGTATCTCCTTATATGATGCATTTGAAGTTGATCACTCAGTGAAAATTGCAATGCATATTTACCTAAAACCACTTCCTGTCTTTCTGAAATTCTCATTGAAACGACAATCACTAATCATCACCATTACATTTCCTACAGAATATTCAGCACTGACCTAGATTAGCCATCATATAATAATTTCTATTTGTAATTATAGCATGCCTTTCACATGGATACATTGACATGGTTTGAACTGCAGTGAATGGTGTTATGTAGGCAAACATTTAGAAATCTGTTTCTGCAGCATATTAGTCAATCTGGTTTTTTTAACATTGCTACTGGTTCAGGGCACTAACAAAAACCTATATCTCTTCTTCAAATAATCTTACAGGAATTTTAATGTGTTGAAACCACCAGTAATTTCCATTTATTTTTCTCTGTTTTGACACTGTATGCTGCAGATGAGAATTGAAATTTGAACTTTGAATAGCACCTTATTTTTTTCAAAGAAGAAAGAACAAAAGACACGTTTGCTGTTGGATAGCGGCCTGAAAAGATAATGCAGACTAATTACTGCACTAAGGACACTTTAAAATTTCAATAGTGAGATGTTTCTGTGCTTTGGACTGGTAGCTAGTTGGAAGTTGAATTGGTCAGTCAAGGAGGAATGGTGCTTATCAGCCAACCACGGAATGTGGAGAGAGAGAAAAAAAACAAAGTGTGTGGAGAGAGAGAGAAAAAAACAAAGTGTGAACTGGCTTTGACTGGGTTTTCAACAGGAAGCAATTTTATTTATAAGCTTTGAGATTGTACTTTGTTTTTCGTTTTGCTCTCTGTAGTTATTTTCCAGCAATTGAAAATTCTGATAAAATTTTCATTAAGTTTCAATAAGCATTTTCTACTACAAAAACAAGAATTGTTTTCAAGGGAACTTTGTATAGTGACAATTGTCCTTCAAAGCTTTAGTTAGTTGCACTTTGCATCAATGTGTCAGCATTAAATCTTATTCTATTCATTTCAAAAGGTAACTTATAAACTCAATGTCTGTGTTTTAGAAGAAGAACCTATATTTGTGTAGCATTTTATCACATAGGAGAAAGTGAGGACTGCAGATGCTGGAGATCAGAGCTGAAAATGTGTTGCTGGAAAAGCGCAGCAGGTCAGGCAGCATCCAAGGAGCAGGAGAATCGACGTTTCGGGCATGAGCTCTTCCTGAAGGAGGGCTCATGCCCAAAACGTCGATTCTCCTGCTCCATGGATGCTGCCTGACCTGCTGCGCTTTTCCAGCAACACATTTTCAGCATTTTATCACATACTCAGGAATCCTTAAAATGCTACCCAGTCAATTAAATTTCAAGTGTAGTTATTGTTCACGTCCATTTACATTGCTCTGAAAGATTAAACTCCCTGTACTGCTTTCTTCATTTACATTCCCACCTGGCACAGATGTGAACTTGGGACACAGCTGTCATATTTGGCTTCAGTCTGTAAGGAGTTTTGTTTCCTCCTGGAAGTGAAACAAGTAGTTTATGTTTTCAAAATAGCTTTACATCTGTGTATTCTTACCATGGTCACTCTCACACACAAATGGAAAAACCCCAATTTTAATAAAAACTTTGAATTCTCAGTCTCATTTAAATTTCCTGATGTTAGCAGCCACATGAATCTGGCAGGAAGTAACAGAGAGCTCTTGGGCACTCCAGGTCACAAAATGCCTCAAACATTTCAAACTAAATTTCTAAATCTTAACCTACAACCTGCAATCTTTCACCCTGATTATGTATGGACAGCAGTTAGTGTTGGTTTTCGAAATAACTACACAGAGACCAGTATCTCATCACCAAGTCACCCTTTATTTACTTATGCACAGTACGCTGGCTGTGACCAGCCAGCTCAGAGTCAGTCCCCTGGACTAAATTGTCTCTTTCACTTAGAGGAGACAAGTGGCCAATATTGGTGTTCCTGCTGCCATTTCACCCTCACACCCCACCCAGGTCTGGAACTATCAGGTTTAACCTGGTGCGGAGTCTTCTCCCCATTAATAACTCTGCTGGACATATCTCTGTTTTTGCCTGCAGGGTAGTTCTATAAACAAACAGGAACCAGAACAGGTTGCTAACAAGTAACGCTGTAGGCTGTTTCTTTAAGCCAATCTTCAACATTTTGACCGTTCTTTCGGCGAGACCTTTGGATGATGAATGGTATGGAGCTGTCCTTGTGTGCCTAATTCCATTTGACTTTAAGGAATAATCAAATTCCCTTTTGGTATTTGGCATCCTATTGTCCATGACCGATACATTTGGGAGTCTATGTTTCGCGAACAATGCTCGCAGCTTCTCCCTCATCATCCCTTAGTTTGCCGAACAAACTGGACGTCCACAATGACTATGAACATTGAGCTCATGAAAGGACTGCCATAATTGACATGCAAACGTGCCCAGGATTTACCCGGCCATTCCCATGAATGCAGAGGTGCTGCAGGTGGCAATGTTTGTCCTTGTTGGCACTGCGGCACTGCCCCATCAATGTAGTTATGTCAGCATCCAACTCTGGCCACCAGACATAACTTTTTGCTCGCATTTTCATCTTGAAACCCTTCGTGGAGGTCAGCCAGTTTCTGGTGGGAACATTTACTAGGGACATTCATCTTGCGCTCCATAGTAATATATCTACAGTGATCTGGTCTTATCAGGTCCAGAAAGGTTTCAATCCTGGTTGCGATGACCCTTCTGTTTCCCCCATTACCACCAGCTGTTTTAGTTTCACGAGGATAAGATCTTTCTGTGTCCACAGTCAGATACTGTCAGGGTGTCCAGGAAGTTTAAAACCAGAATGGACCTTTTGAAAAGAGGCACCACTAGTGGAGTAACTACCTGTAGGAAGTGGCTCAAGGCATCCGCCTTCGCCACTTGGCTTCATGGATGGTGTTCTAACTTGTACTTGTACGTGTTGAGAACAATGCTGAATTCTACTGAAGCTATGAGTAGCACTGCCTTGTCTTCCTTCAGTAAGCCTAGCAGGGGTTTGTGATCTGTTACTATGGTGAATTCCCATCGTGGAATTGTACTGATGGAATTTCATCACACCAATGGTGACGGCTAAACCTTCCTTCTCTATCTGGGCATATTTGTCAGGGAAGCATACGCATCGGGCTTTCCTCTCCATTGGGCCACCAGTGAGTTAATATTATCCCGATACTGTATGGGGAAGCATTGCATGTCAGCATCATAGTGGGCCAGCACCTTAGAAGACGATAACTGCTTTCTCATTTCCCTGAAGGCTACTTCTTGGCTACGTGACCATTTCCAAGGCTGATGCTTTGTCAATTGAAGAAGTAATGGTGCCAAGATGGAGGCCAGGTTATGTATGAATTTTCCATAATTCCCTAGCTTAGGTAAGACCTTAGGAAAGCTCCAGGACAGACGTGGGAGCTAAGGCTCCTTTGATCACTCTCACTGGATCTTCCAACAGGTATAACCCAGTTTTGATGACTCTGTAACCCAATTAGATCACTTGGGGTGCCTGAAACACACAATTTTCCCTTCAAAGGCAAACACTTGCCTGGGAAACATATTTAAGCACTATGTACAAATTTTCCAAGTGTTTTTTTTTTTGGTTTTCTCTGTTATTAGTATGTCATCCTGATAAATGGCAACTTGATCTCGCCCTTATAAAAGTTTCTCCATGGTCCACTGGAAAAGGGTGCAGGCTGATGATGCCCTGAATGGCAGTCTTAGATATTGATATAAACCCTTATGGATGTTAATTATAGTGCACTTCTGGGACTCCTCAATCAGTTACAATTGCAGATAAAAGTGGCTCATGTCCACCTTAGTAAAGAACTTTGCATATAAATCCTCTACGCAAGTGATCGGGTATTTACCCAACGACAAGAAACAGTTTACCATTTCCTTAAAACCCCTGCAAAGGCCAACTAAACCATCAGACTTCACAATCAATATGACTGGTGCTGCATATTTTGAAAACTGTGCTGGTTTGAGATTCCTCCACTCTCCAGCCTTCTGATTTCCACCTCTATTTTTTGCCCACAGGACAAATGGTACTAGGCAGGCCTTGCAAAATCATGGAATTACTTCCTGGTTAACATGTAAGGTGACTTTGCCCCTTCTGATAGTCCCAAGCCCATCCTGAAATATTCCTCGGTATTTCACTATGAATTTACTGAAGCAGCCATTTTCTAATTGAAAGATGTTGAGCCAATCTAGATGAATCTTTCTCAACCAATTCTGCCCCAGTAGGCTTGGGACTGAGCCTTTTACTACCATCAGTGGTAACTGCACCAACTGTTTCTCATAGGAGACCAGAACTGAAATCATATCCTTAATCTACACCGATTTGCCAGTGTATGTTCTCAGTCTGGCTGAGGCCTTGCACAAACATAAGGGTTGGAATCCTGAGAAAAACTTGCTAAAGACAAGTTCTGCAATCACGGATACAGCCGCACCGGTATCGACTTCTATGGAAACCAGGTGACTATTTAACCAGACATTAATTTTAATCAGTTCCGATTTAGATGTCAGTACACAGTTTAATTGTCCCCCTACATGTTCTATGAAGGGAGATTTCCCAGGTTGTGCACTCTCCTAGGCACCAGCATACAAATTTTCTTACTCATGCTAGGCCTTGTAGGAGTCCTTTGCTGTCTTGAGTCTGCATATCGTCAGCAACTGCAATGGCTTATCAGCCTAGATCCTGAAGAACTGTTTAACCACTTAGCTGAGGCTCAGCTTTGTTTTGGGGTTCTGTTATTGACTGGCCTTGGGTCCCTCTGCTCAGGATACACCCTGCATGAGACTCTGCGATTACCTACACTTAAGTGGTGTTCCTCAAACTCATTTTGACAGGGTGAGGATGTCCACTTCCATGTAGTTCCCATGCTCCACTGGCCGCACTTTCTAATGACAAAGCCAGCCGTAGTGCACATTTGAAGTCCAGTCGGGCCTCAGCTAGTAGGCATTTCTGCATGGACACATCATTAATCCCACATACCAAACGATCTCTCAGCATCTCATTCGAGATTAACCCAAAATCACATGCCTCTGCCAGCCGTCTTGACTGTGTCAAGAATCCTGGTGCAGATTTTCCTGGTTCTCTAATAGCCAAATAAAACTGATAGCATCTCAGAATTAGAGGAAGTTTGGGGGCATAATATTCCTTAACCAACTCTGTCATCTCTTGGAAGGTTTTAGTATCTGATACCTCTGGGAAAGTTAAACTCTTTATAACCGAAAATGCTGCAGGTCCCACAAGCAGTCATAAGGATTACCATTTCCTGGAAAAAACACCGCATTCTTTCCACCGACTATGCCCAGTCTTCAATAGCATGATCAAATGAGCAAAAGCTCCCCAAATAAAGGCATGATGCCAGAAATGCTTATCCTAACTCCAAGATGGCTGTTACGAATGAATATTCTTTCAGCACAAACTGTTTTCTCCCATTGCCACTGTATTAACTGTATAGAGGCCGGCATCCCATCACCAAGTCAACCCTTATTTATTTGGGCAGACTATACTGGCTGAGTCAGTCCCCTGAACTGAATTGTTTCTCTCACTTAGAGGAGGTATGTGGCTGGCATTGATGTTCCTGCTATTGTTTTAGTTTTGTGAGAGCTTTAGGACCCTGGAGCAATCTTGCAATGATGTCACAAAGTTGCAAAGCCCAGCATAAATAAAGCATGCAAGCAGAGTTAGAACACTCTGGAGGAGCACTGAACCTAACTACTACATGGGCACAAGGACATTAAGAAAATCAATTAGTCCTTATGTAATAAACCCAGCTAATGTTAATGCTGGACAAGTCAGACCTCAGACTGAAATCTGGCTTGATAGATTTTCTTTAAAATGTCTTGGTCTTTCATTGAAACTTAAGATGGTTTGAACAATGAGCAGAAGTTTATTACACAAAAGTAATGGAGATAAAATAGAACAAGACAAGTTATTTACAAATAACACGATTTGAAATATTTCAAAACATATGGCAAAATAAAATCCCATCTATTCCCAATGCTATCACTTTATGTTACTCAAATACCAGGAAATGTTCCCCTTTCTGTCAAATCTACAGATTTGACTTAACTGTTTCTTTCAATTTCCAGGATAAAAATTTTGATAGCCTCTTCCTTGATTTACCCACACAACCATGTTTAAATTTTCTTAACTTCGTAACAGCCCATTCAAGTTTCTAACCAACACTTCTGTTCTTGAATTTTCAAACTATAACAATGGACCAACCTAATTCTTAACTGTTCTAAATTAACTCCTTTCTCCAGGAGAACCTGTTCTTATATCTGATCCCATTCAGATTTTCTGTGAAAAGGAAGATAAAAGCTTTCCAACCTTTGGGTTGTTCTGAAGAAAGAAATCAATTTCTGATTCTCCTAAATCAAACAGAAGCTAATGCCTTTCAGTGTTTGTTCTCACCGATCTTCAAACATTCACAGTACAAACAAACTAGTATTTTTAACTTCAAGAGGCCCCTGTCACCAGGATTAAAAATCATGGCTCTAGAAATACTGACAAGTTTTAAAAACCCACATGATACTAGTTCAAAATTAAAACACTAAAATAAAGAGTTAATATATTATAGATCACACACTGAATATCACCTTTGCCAATGTAGCTATCAAGAGCCTTATATATCTAGCTTACCAGATATAGTAATATTTAGCTTTAACGTGAAATTAATTGTGTTACTTTGAAGTCTGAGTCTGAAGACAGCTATTCATTGCCTGTTCTTTGACTAATGTGCCTTGTACTCAAACATGTACTCTGGCACCAAACCACATTATAAAAAAGTATGACACTTCATGGATGTGAATTTTCCTTGTTGTCAGCTCTCTGTTCAAATGTTAATATTCATCTGGAATTCATCTGGCCTGATTTATTTGTTGCCAACATTGACTATTGATTTGAATAGTGTGCACAATTTGTATATCTGAGTTCAAGGGGCATCATCACGTTCCAAAGTTTGAATATATAAGTAGTCTCCATCTACCTGTGGTCATAACATATGTGATTTCAAAAACCTAATAGTTATAATATTGGGAACTGGAGAGCCTATGTTTCCAAATGGTCTCCATATTAATCCGGATATTTTTGTAACAGTGTGGAGGATGAAAAAGATTAAATTAAAAGGTTTCATGATGAAGGAAGTACTCATGGAACACATAAAGAAACAAAAGTTGTGTTCAGATGAAGAATGAATGGCTGAATAGTAGCCATCTAAATACAAAGTGAAGAAATTAGATAAAACCAAACTAGCAACAAGATACTGTATTTTATATTTTTCACAAGATGTGGGCATTGCAGGGTAGGTCAGTATTCATTGCTAATTTTTAATTGCCCTAAGGACATTGGTGGTGAGCGAGCTCTTAAACACCTGCAGTCCATATGCTTTGGCTCTGATTAGGTACTGTTAGTAGGAAGTTTTCATGATATTGATTCAGTGACTTTGAAGGTACAGTGTTAACATTTAAAGTTTGATGAAGTAGGGCTTGTAGGGGAACTTGCAAGTGATGGCATGCTCATGCTTTGGCTGCCATTACCTTTCTAGTTGGTAGAGTTCAAAGGTTTGGAAGGTGCTACGTAAGAAGCCTTGGTGAGTTGCTGCAGTGAATCTTGTAGTTGGAATACACTGCTGTCACTGTGCATTTGTGGTAGAGGGAATGAATATTGAGGGTATTGTAGAAAGTGCTGGTCAAATAGGCTACTTTGTACTGGAATGTGTCATTTTTTTGTAGAATAACACTCATCTGGCCAAGCGAAGAGCATTCCATCTTAACATTGACTTGTACTTTAGAGATGAGAGACAGAGTCTGGGTAGTCAGGAGCTGAGTTACTTGTCAGAATTCCCAACATCTGACTTGCTTTTGTGGCCACAGTCACCGATACAATTAAATTTCTTTCAATAGTAGAAACCCAGAACTTGATAGTTGGGAACCAAGCAATAATAATGCAATTGAATGCCAAGGCAGGCTATTTGGAGTCTATCTTGTTGAAGATGGTCATTGCCTGGGAATTGTGTGATACAAATGTTTCTTGCCACATATCAGCCAAAGCTCAAATTTTGTGCAGGTGTTGCTCCATTTTGGATATAGACTGAGCAATCTCAGTTGGTGTTGAACATTGTGAAATCATCAGCAAACATTCTATTTGTGATCTTATGATGAAGAGGTCATTTATGAAGCATTTGAAGATAATTGGGCCAAGCTCTGAGGAATTAAGAGCTCTTGTAGTGCAGTGGTAGCTGTGTCTTTATAGCACCACAATCTCATCTCTGATCTCCAGCATCTGCAGTCCTCACTTTCTCCTAGTTGATTTCAACCCTATTGCGAAGCCGCTCCCAAGGATGCCTACCTTGAAGAAGTTCTCCTCCTCCCTCTGAAAGGATCTCAGTGAGTCTCTGACTGCACCTCACAGGTCATCTCCTCTGCCTTGACCAATGGCATTTTTAGCTACCTTACCCCCAACGCCACCCCTCTCCCATTTATCTCTCAGCACTCCACAGCCCACAAGCCTCATTCCTGATGAAGGGCTTATGCCCGAATCGTCAATTCTCCTGCTTCTCAGATGCTGCCTGACCTGCTGTGTCTTTCCAGCACCGCACTCTCCACTTTGATCTCCAGCATCTGCTGTCCTTACTTTCTCTGAGTTGATCTGAACTAAGAGGCCTTGGTTCAAGTTCCACCTGCTCCATAGGTGTGTGACCACATCTCTGAACAGGTTGATGAGAAAATATACCCTGAGGAATAACTGACTTCTCAACAACCATAACCATCTTCCTTGGTACTGGTTTGGACTCAAACCAATGGCGAGTTTCCTTCCCCCCATTGACTTCAGTTCTGCTCTATCACCTTGATGTCACACTGCATCAAACATTGCAGTAATGTCAAGGACAGTCTCTTCTACCCTATCTCTGAAAATCAGCTCTTTACTGAAGGCATAAGAGACAGAGCCTGTTAGCATTCCCAACATCTGACCTGTTTTTGTCTGAGATCTGGAGTGTTGGCCCTTACAGAATCCAGAGCTGAAAATGTGTTGCTGGAAAAGTGCAGCAGGTCAGGCAGCATCCAAGGAACAGGAGAATCGACGTTTCGGGCATATACCCTTCTTCAGGAATGAGGAAAGTGTGTCCAGCAGGCTAAGATAAAAGGTAGGGAGGAGGGACTTGGGGGAGGGGCGTTGGAATTGCGATAGGTGGAGGGAGGTCAAGGTGAGGGTGATAGGCCGGAGTGGGGTGGGGGCGGAGAGGTCAGGAAGAAGATTGCAGGTTAGGAAGGCGGTGTTGAGTTCGAGGGATTTGACTGAGACAAGGTGGGGGGAGGGGAAATGAGGAAACTGGAGAAATCAGTTCATCCCTTGTGGTTGGAGGGTTCCCAGGCGGAAGATGAGGCGCTCTTCCTCTAATCGTCGTGTTGCCATAGTCTGGTAATGGAGGAGTCCAAGGACCTGCATGTCCTTGGTAGAGTGGGAGGGGGAATTGAAATGTTGAGCTACAGGGTGGTTGGGTTGGTTGGTCCGGGTATCCCAGAGGTGTTCTCTGAAACGTTCCGCAAGTAGGCGGCCTGTCGCCCCAATATAGAGGAGGCCACATCGGATGCAGCGGATGCAATAGATGATGTGTGGAGGTGCAGGTGAATTTGTGGCGGATATGGAAGTGTCCCTTGGGGTCTTGGAGGGAAGTAAGGGGGGAGTTGTGGGCGCAAGTTTTGCATTTCTTGTGGTTGCAGGGGAAGGTGCCGGGAGTGGAGGTTGGGTTGGTGGGGGTGTGTGGACCTGACGAGGGAGTCACGGAGGGAGTAGTCTTTTCGGAATGCTGATAGGGGAGGGGAGGGAAATATATATCCCTGGTGGTGGGGTCCGTTTGGAGGTGGCGGAAATGATGGCGGATGATACGTTGTACATGGAGGTTGGTGGGGTGGTAGGTGAGGACCATTGGGGTTCTGTCCTGGTGGCGGTTGGAGTGGCGGGGCTCAAGGGCGGAGGAGCGGGAAGTGGAAGAGATGTGGTGGAGGGCATCGTCGACTACGTCTGGCGGGAAATTGCGGTTCTTGAAGAAGGAGGCCATCTGGGTTGTACGGTTTTGGAACTGGTCCTCCTGGGAGCAGATGCGACGGAGACTAAGGAATTGGGAATATGGGATGGCGTTTTTACAGGGGGCAGGGTGGGAGGAGGTGTAGTCTAGGTAGCTGTGGGAGTCGCTCAGTTTATAGTAAATGTCCGTGTCGATTTGGTCACCCGAGATAGAAATGGAAAGGTCTAGGAAGGGGAGGGAGGAGTCTGAGATGGTCCAGGTGAATTTGAGGTCAGGGGGAAGGTGTTGGTAAAGTGGATGAACTGTTCAACCTCCTCATGGGAGCACGAGGCAGCGCCGATACAGTCATCAATGTAGCGGAGGAAAAGGTGGGGGGTGGTGCCAGTGTAGCTGCGGAAGATGGACTGTTCCACATAGTCTACGAAGAGGCAGGCATAGCTGGGGCGCATGCGGGTGCCCATGGCTACTCCTTTGGTTTGGAGGAAGTGGGAGGATTGGAAAGAGAAGTTGTTCAGGGTGAGGACCAGTTCAGTCAGTCGAAGGAGGGTGTCGGTGGAAAAGTATTGGTTGGTATGGCAGGAAAGGAGACAATGGGTCGGCCAGGGCAGTCAGGTTTTGGGCAGGAGGTAGAAATGGGCGGTGCGGGGTTGTGGGACTATGAGGTTGGAGGCGGTGGATGGGAGATCCCCTGAGGTGATGAGCTTATGGATGGTCTGGGAGATGATGGTATGGTGGTGGGAGGTGGGGTCATGGTCAAGGGGACAGTAGGAGGAGGTGTCCTACAATGGGTCAGCCGGGGCAGTCAGGTTTGTGAATACAATGGGTCGGCCGGGGCAGTCAGGTTTGTTACAATGGGTCGGCGCAGGTTATTGCCCTTGAGCCCTGCCCCTCCAACCGCCGCTCCACCGCCCTTGAGCCCCGCCCCTCCAACCGCCACTGGTCCTCACCTACCACTCCACAACGTATCAACCGCCGTCATTTCCGCCACCTCCAAACAGACCCCACCACCAGGGATATATTTCCCTCCCCTCCCCTATCAGCATTCCGAAAAGACCACTCCCTCCGTGACTCCCTCGTCAGGTCCACACCCCCCACCAACCCAACCTCCACTCCCGGCACCTTCCCCTGCAACCGCAAGAAATGCAAAACCTGCGCCCACACTTCCCCCCTTACTTCCCTCCAAGGCCTCAAGGGACACTTCCATATCCGCCACAAATTCACCTGCACCTCCACACACATCATCTATTGCATCCGCTGCACCCGATGTGGCCTCCTCTATATTGGGGAGACAGGCCACCTACTTGCGGAACGTTTCAGAGAACACCTCTGGGACACCGGACCAACCAACCCAACCACCCCGTAGCCCAACACTTTCACTCCCCCTCCCACTCCACCAAGGACATGCAGGTCCTTGGACTCCTCCATTGCCAGACCATGGCAACATGACGGTTGGAGGAAGAGCGCCTCATCTTCTGCCTGGGAACCCTCCAACCACAAGGGATGAACTCAGATTTCTCCAGTTTCCTCATTTCCCCTCCCCCCACCTTGTCTCAGTCAAATCCCTCGAACTCAACACCGCCTTCCTAACCTGCAATCTTCTTCCTGACCTCTCCGCTCCCACCCCACTCCGGCCTATCACCCTCACCTTGACCTCCCTCCACCTATCGCAATTCCAACGCCCCTTCCCCAAGTCCCTCCTCCCTACCTTTTATCTTAGCCTGCTGGACACACTTTCCTCATTCCTGAAGAAGGGTTTATGCCCGAAATGTCGATTCTCCTGTTCCTTGGATGCTGCCTGACCTGCTGCACTTTTCCAGCAACACATTTTCAGCTCTGATCTCCAGCATCTGCAGTCCTCACTTTCTCCTTACAGAATCCAGTCTGAGTATCAGTGAGCAGGTTATTGCAGAAAATACTCCACTTGATAACACTGTCACTGACCCCAGCCATAAATTTGCTAATAGTTGAGAGTAGACTGATGGGCAGTTTGAATCCAGCTTTGATTTGTCCCATTTTTTTGTGGAGAGGATATACCTCGACAAATTTCCACATTGCTGGGTAGATGAAGGCAGAGAACTCCATGAAATAGTGAAGCAAATTCAGTAGGTACACTAAAGGGGAAACTAGGTGATTATATGAGGTAAAGGGCGGGGCCTTGTTAGCACAGTGGTATTATTCCTATCACTGCAACAAAAAGTCTGGTTTCAAGTCCCACCTACTGCTGAGATGTGTCATAACATCTCTGAACAGATTGATTAAAATAACTATGATGGGAAAGGAATAGAAGGATTCGTTGTTTGATGAGGTAAGGTACAGGTAGTTATGGGATAATGCATGTTTCGGCAGTGCGATATGGCTATAACATCGTTTATCTCCGTTGGCAAAAGTGTGATTTCACTGGGGATCGGTTTGCACTTCATTCTGCACATGTGCTGGTGTCTGCTTCCAACAGAACAACTTTCTGTGAGAGGTACTGTACAGAAAGCAGCTTTCTGACATTTTTTTTAAATGTACCATGTTAAATTTACTTTTATTAAAAAATATGATTTATACTTTCATTCAGGTTGTGCTATACTTTGCGTTAGACTTTTGGGTAATTTTTGAGCGATCATAAATCATTTTTTGCTGGTTTGTCCCTAACCCCACTTTTCCCAGAGGCCCGATTATTTCTATTAAGCAATTTTCTAACCAGCGAAACCATTGTGAACTAATAAGAAAAACCCATCTATTTCGTTAATATCCTTTTATCTGAAGGTAACCACTGTCCTTACCTCGGTTTGCCTACATGTCACTGCAGACTCACAGGAATGTGGTTGACTCTTAATTACCATCTATCCCATAAGGGATGGGCATTAAATGCTGGCCTAACAGTGACACCCATGTCCAGTGAATTAATAAAACATTACACACAGTGTGCTTGTGGAATGACAACATGTGTAGCTTGTTCCATGCGGATTGTGGGTTTTGCTGGGATGCAACTATGGCATTATAGGAGAGCTATCTGTAACTGGGGAATCGGTTTACCTCAGTTAGCTGGATTGTTTGCTCACAGAGCAGTGTGATGCCAACAGAGTGGGTTCAATTCCCATCACTGGTTTGAGATTATCATGAAGAACTTTCCTTCTCAACCTCTTCCCTTGCCTTAGGTCTGGTGACCCTCAGGTTAAATCACCACCAGTCACTTCTCTTATTAAGATAGCAGTGCTGTGGTCTGGTAAGATGATGGTGACACAACTACCTGTAACTGATATTAGTTGACTCAACCAGAGTGTAGAACAACTGGCCTGTTTCTCTCCTGTAACTTGTATATAATTCTGTGAAATCTTTCTGTATAAATGAAATATATTAAAAGATTAGATATTAAAATCTCATTGGTCTGGAAGTAGAAACTGAATGGCCTGTTGAACTGCTAAATGTTTTTAGTTGATGGATTTGCTTAACTTGCTAATTATGTAGAGAGTAACCCTATAGTTAAACCTTGGACTCTCTTGAATGCTCATGACTTAAATATCACTTTGAGATGTGATACCATTTTAAAATTCATCAAATCTGGCATATGGTCTTTCAAAACTTTCTCCATATCTAAGTTAATCCAATATCTGGTAAATACTCTTGTCAGGAATGATTGCTGTCACAGAATCCGTATGGAACAAGCTACATGTTGTCATTCCAAAAGCACACTGTGTGCAATGTTTTATTAATTCACTGGACATGGGTGTCGCTGGTTAGGCCAGCATTTAATGCCCATCCCTTATGGGGCAGATGGTAGTTAAGAGTCAACCACATTGCAGTGAGTCTGCAGTCACATGTCGGCAAACCCAGGTAAGGACAATGGTTACCTTCCGATTAAAGGACATTAACAAAACAGATGGGTTTTTCTTGTTAGTCAACAATGATTTCATAATCATGTTAATTCCAGATTTTTATTGAATTTAAATTCTACCCTATGCCCTTTGAACTCAGGTATGGAGAACATTAATGGACATCTACTTCAGTGACAATGCCACTCAACAATTATCTCCCCCTGGGGTGAATCAGAAACTCCTTGTTCACCTTAGTGAACACATTGCCAAAATTTTGTGTGGGTCTGAATATCTGTTGTGAAATCAGTGTATGAGCCTTCCTCCACATTGACAGCTCACCCTGCAGCCATTTAGTAGCTGTTGGGAGTCAATTGGATTGAGACAGGCCTTCCACCTTACAGGCCAAATGGGACTAGTTCATTTTAGGAAACCTCATCAGCATGGACAAGTTGGGCCGAAGGGTCTGCTTCCACATTGTATGACTCTGTGACTCTATTGTATGCTTGTGGGGGTGGGTTTTATTCCTTTGAGATCCTAAGCTGTTCCCTCAGCAGCTCTATATGACATCATTATATGTTGAGTTTATATCATTACCTTGTATTGATTATTTCAACCCTTACATCCTTACATAAAAGATGTCGGAACAGTATTCCAGGTATGATTATCAAATGAATGAATGATCTAATTGTCACAAACATTTTCCAGTGAAAGATACAGTTAAAATTTAAGTGAAAAGCTTCCACTGTTGCCATGATCTGGCACCATGTTGAATGGCTTAAGAATGATGAAAATAAGAATAAAAATATAAAACTTAAAGACCGTCCATGACCATTCTACCATTGTTTCACTGCCACCAGTGCTAGTCCCAGCCGACCCTGCCCTATGCCAACTTTTGCCTTTGAGTCTACCTCGCCAACGTCACCTCCACCAATGTAGCACGGATGCCGAGTCCCATGCTCACCCCTTCCCCAGTCAACTCCTCGATGCCACTTCTAGAGTCCCACTCTGGGCTCACCAGCCATTTCATTGCCACCAGAGTTGTGCTTTGGGCTCACCAGACACCGTCATGCTCCAGACCCCGACAAAATCACTTTTCTGCAGCCTTCCATCTTCCTCATCGATACTGATGCTGCCATAACTGAGCTTTCCCCAGAAGGTAAGTAGAAGCAAAAACTAAACAAAATGACAATAGAAGAAAAAGAAAAGTGGATGGAGTGGCCAAGCCCTGGCCTCAGGAGCCTAAGTGCTGCCACTCACCCACTGCCATCTTGGATGATTGTGAACCAACAGGGCTGAAATGTCATTCAGACCGTATAGAACCTTTATTCTATTGGTTGAGATAGAACAGAAAGCTGGAAGAGAAGTGCCAATGTTTCTGTCAATTAGATTAAAATAATAAAGTGACAAATTTGGGAATTCTGCAGATAATTCAAATTTGGGTCTCAGTCTGCTTTAGGAGAGTTCAGTTTCTGTGTGGTGTTTATAAAATTAAGACACAATTGAATTGTAAAAAGCCTAGTTTGTCACTCTTGTTTTTCAATGATAGGTCCTGCTTGATGTCACACAGTTGGGCATCAGCTATCAGTGTGTTATCACCTACTTGTGATTTTTAAAACTTATTTTAAAAGATTAGTTCAGAAAGATTAGAATCCTACATCTTTACCAGCATCATAATTTATTCTAGTCAAATCTGAACCATTGCATCAGTTCAACACCTTCAACAGTTTATCTGTAGCTGTCATTATTTGGCTTTTTGTATTGGAACAGTCAACTTATAGACACAAGCTGAGTTTGTAACAAAATATCGCAGTTTGTCTTTCGGCTTGAAAAACCATACTAAGCAACCCCATGGGTACTCCATCAGTGATGTCACTTTTCTGTACTCGTAAACTGATGTGAGAATGTTCTTTATTACCATGATTAAAGGTCATATTTTAAAGAAAAATCCATAACTGTGAAGGGAATCAGTGGCATCCTGGGATATTTCTGATGTACCAGTGATAGTGTGCATTACTGTTGTTAAATTTCCATGACTTTTTGAAAACAGGTCACGATTTCAATTCAAAATTAACAAGTACCACTTCTCTGCATTAAGTCTAAATTGTGATCATTGTGCAGAGGAGAGTTTTAATTGCTTTTTAACAACACTTATCCAATCATCTGAAACATTACAGATAGAACCACTCAAATGACAACATTTCTACATTGCCATCGGCATAACTTGAATCCCTCATAAAGAGTGGGTGCTTTAATAAAGGCTGCTTTTGCTACCACCACAACTGCACTGACTGCATAGACAGCTGCTGTGCCTATGATGACACAAATTTTTAAAAACTGCTTTTGATGACCATGTCACCATGAGTAATCTCTCCACAATTCTATCACCATCTTACAGTATTGTAAAAAATATTTTGTATTTCTACTGATGCCCTCTACTTGAGATTTCTTTTGAGTACCTGTTGGTCAGTGCCCACCTTGCTGCCTCACTCGCCATCCCGCATGACGTTCCCTCACTGCCCCTTTTAACAACCCCCTCACCACCACACTCTCAGTCACTGAGCTTTCACGGCTTTGCCTGTGACTCCGAGTGAAGTGGCAAGTTAAGTGGCAAGCAAAGCGATCAGGTCGGGTTGCAGGGTAGAGTGAGGGGAGCAATGAACAGGGTGACAAACAGGGAAGGAACGGGAAGTAGTGAGAGGAGAATAGGATGTCAAGCAAGAGGCTTTAACAATGGGCATACATTAATGATATCATTGGCATCACCTTTCTGTTTTAGTGCAATGGCAACGCTCAATCACGGCCATCAATGATGCTGACTGCACTTCCACAAGTGCAGTGGTCACAAAGAATATTTACTCAGATTAACGTGGCTGCAAATTCCTACAAAGGTTGGCTGCAAACTATTCACAAAACCCTCTGAAAAGTTGGTGACAAAATCATGCTCCTTGTAATTGACTACAGGCTTCCGAGTAGGCCTGTCAATGCACCAAGCAAATACTGCATGGCCTTTTACTGTAGCTGAATGCATCAAAGGACTCGATCAAAGGCTTTGCAGCATATCATGTGTGGTCCTGCATTGCAGAAAACTGGCACCTGTATTATCCTTGTCCCCTGCTTTTGTTACAGACTGTTCATTCCTAATTCTCAGGTCTAATATAATACATTGAGATGTACCGCATGGTAACAGACCCTTCGGTCCAATTCATCCATGCCAACCAGATATCCCAACCTAATCTACTCCCATTTGCCAGCACTTGACCCAGATCCCTCTTGGCCCCATTCCTGATGAAGGGCTGTTGCCTGAAACATCGATTTTCCTGCTGTTTGGATGCCGCCTGACCTCTGTACTTTTGCAGCACCCAATTCTAGACTCTGATCTCCAGCATCTGCAGTCCTTACTTTCTCCATATCCCTCTAAACCCTTCTTATTCATATGCATATTCAGATGCCTTTTAAATGTTGTAATTGTTCCATGCCACCACCACTTCCTCTGGCAGCTTATTTCATACATGCACCAATCTCTGCGTGAAAAAGTTATCCCTTAGATCCCTTTTATATCTTTCCCCGCTCACCCTAAACCAATGTCCTCTAGTTCTGGACTCCCCCACCCCAGGTGGTGTCTATTTATCGTATCCATGCCCCTCATGATTTTATAAATCTCTATAAGGTCACCCTGAAGCATGGAACCTCTTTCCACTGCAGTAGCTTCTCTGGATCCCCAACTAAAACTAAACCAAACTAGAAAAATACCTGAAGTGGGAGAACTGGCCACTCCCCTTTCATTGTGCAAGTGTATAAAAATACCTAAAAGCCCTTTTCCCTGATTGTTGCCTTTGATTATGGCTAACAGATATTTCTATGTGGCCTAACCCCAGACAAATTGGAACCTCTGCCTTTTACAACCCCTTTTGAAAAAATCCAAAGACAAGATAACCTTGATAAAGGAGCAGCATCATCACAACCACCACTCTCTGTCTCCTACCATCAAGCCAACTTCATATCCAGTTGGCCAACTCTCCCTGGATCCCATGTGAGCTAATTTAATTCACCAGTCTGCCATGCAGAACCTTGTTGAATGCCTTGCTCAAGTCCATGTAGACAATAAATTAAGTGTAGCTGGCTGGGCTGCAAGTGTGAGAATGAGTGGCTGTTTCTTGATCATCATTGCATTTTTGCTTGTCTATTGCTGCTTGGCTGAATTGCAGTTTTTAAGCATTTGTGTGTCAGTTGTGGTTTAGTTGGTAGCCGACTTGCCTCTGAGTCCAAAGTTTGGGAGTTTATGTTACATTCCACGACTTGAAAATGACAATCTGGACAAACACTGATAGAACATTTCAATATCAATGGGACATTTTTCAGTTCAGACGTTCAACTAACGCTAGGTCTGCTTTCTGAAAGTAGGCAAGCAAGTGGCAGCATTGTGGTTGAGAAAATAAACGGCTACTTACATCTTCTATTGCTTCTAAATTAGAGAAAATTGTATATCAGAGTGGGTATGGGGATGATGGTGTTGGTGGCAGTGAGACGGAAAAGGAGGTTTAGCTATGAGAATATCGTCAACTATTTTCTGTTAACTATTAGGAAATGAGGTGTTTACATTTTGGCGTACTGCAGAGGAAGAATGATCAATGTGCATTGCTCTTCTTTGATTATAGGAATAAAGAAATATTGTTAAAATTGTACAATGTTTTCTGAGACCACATTTGGAATACTAGTGTGCGGTTTTTTATAGTGATTGTAATAAGGTCAGCCAGGTTACCCTCATAAGATATAAGTTCCCTGACTGGGGCTGTTAACCTGGCCCAATCAGGGAGCCGTGGCTGACAGACATCCTGTTCATTCTGAGAGCTGGCTCTGAGGGAGTTAGATCAGTATCAAGGATTCTCCATTGGTAAATAAAGGGTGACTTGGTGAAGGGATACCAGCCTCTGTGGAGTTAATTCAGTTTTGAACTCTGCATTTAAGCAAAGGCATACTCGCATTCGAGGCTGTTATATGTTCATTCCATTGTAGGAGATATTGCTCATTGTAAAGTTTGCTGCCACCATTCCTGATAAATGTAGGAAACTATAGGGCTTGCTTGTTCTAATGTAATGGAAGAAATTCGCTTCCTGGACAAGATATAGTTTATTGTGTGCTAGGAACTTATTCCAGGTTAAATTGATAAGACAGCCATTGTTACGAGACTGAGAGAAGAAGGACCAGATATTAGGTCTTCCTTTTTATGATCCTAAGTTATTCTGCCCACAAGACCTTTTACGTTATCAAAGTGAGTGGGCGTTCAGATCCTTATGAAATGAAGATGTGAGGGCTGTTGTGGTATTTTGATAGTATCCCTACCTCCAAGCCAGAAGTTGCAGGTTCAAGTTCCAACTGCTCCAGCGGTGTGCAATACCATATCTGAACATTCTACTACACCAGTGGTAGAATTCATTGAATTGATCCCTAAAATGAGAGGATTGTCCAATGGTGAGAATATAAGCAAAATGTATTTTTCTGAAGTTTAGAGGAATGACAAGCAATCTCACTGATGTGTGCAAGACATTGAAGGAGCTTGATAGGATAGATGCTGACAGATTATTTCTGCTGGTCAGAGAATCTAAACTGTGGGGACACAATCTCAGAAGGAGGGGGTGATCATTTGACACTCGGATGAGGAGAAATTACTTCAAAGGTCAGAGGATCTTTAAAATCTGTACACCAGATGGTTGTGGATGCTCCATTGTTGATTTAGTTTTGAGCTGGGATACAGAAGTTTGGTTTCTCAAAAACTGAGGGATGTAGAGAGGGGCAGGAAAGTATAATTGAACAGTCCAAGATTGACTATACTTATACTGAATGACAGAGCAAGCTCAATGCACCATGTGATCTACCTTTGCACCTGTTTCTTGTGCTCTTGATGTGACCTACATTCTCATATCTCAGGTATATGTGAGTCTATGAAATGGAGCTGCATGAAATTAAATGCAAGTAATTGTTTTACGGATATAATGGAATAGATATTTAATTCTATGGTAATGTCAGATTTATGGCTACTGAAGATTAATTCATCCAACTAAAAATTCTAAACTGGTAACTGTTCACAAAACAGTTTTGTGCACTGAAGACTGGTTGATAATAAAAAGTGTTTCAAGAATATATTCCTGAAGTATGGTAGATAATAAGCCTAATGCATGACCTTTCAAATGAAGAATAACTATCAAATTCAATCTTAGGGATTCTATAAGCATATCGGCACTATATTTCATTTTGATTGCTTTTCCTTTGTCTCCTGCCCTCCCTGCCATCCATCCTGCCCTTACTCTTTGAAGTATCTTGTGGATAATCCAGTGCAGAGAGCAATGTTTTGCTATTTTTTGCAAGTGTCACCTCTGCATTAGGATTTAGAGCTGAATGTCAGGAAGTTTGTCAAATTGAAAGAGAATCAAAGTTGAACTTTATCATTTCTGTAGGAGTGACTCGAGTTACCCAGGCAGAGGGATGCCTTATTCCGAATCTTGAGATTACAAAAATGACTGTAATGCTACTACTGTCACCCCAGCCAAAAATGCTCATGTTTGTCACGCAGGGAAAAATTCAATGAGGCCATTGAGCCATTATTAACTTATTTTGCAGCATCTACAAAAGTAACTAAATCTATTAAAGGTGAGGTGATGGCCTAGTGGCATTATCTCTGCGCTGTAAATCCAGAGAGCAAGGTAGTTTCCTGGGAACCCAGGTGCGAATCCCACAGCAGCAGATGGTGGAATTTAAATTCAATTTTAAAAAGTCTGCCATTAACAGTTTGATGATGACCATGAAACCATTGTCTGGACTACATGTGACTCCAAACCCATAGAAATGTGGTTAACTCTTACCTGCCCTCTGGGCAATTAGGGATGGCAATGAATGCTGGCCTAGACAATAATGTCCTCATCCTGTAAATAAATAAATCTTGAGCTATTGAATAGAAGATTCATTTTCTCAACCTGCATCCTTTATATAAAGGAATAACAAAAATGTATTCAACTCCTTGTCCATGCAGCAGTGGTCAAAGATCAGTCAGACCACAATGGTGAATAAAAACAAAAGCGACAGAATGTTCTTTAGGGCAATGCAGTCAGAAACTATGAGCACAGCAACTGAAATTGTGAAACCTTGTCAGCCAATTTATCTATTGAGTAGCTAAAACATATGGATGAGAAATGGTCCAGGCTTAGTTCCTAGTCTGTTCTTAGTGGGCGGCACAGTAGCACAGTGGTTAGCACTGCTGCTTCACAGTGCCAGAGACCCAGGTTCAATTCCCGCCTCAGGCGACTCTCTGTGTAGAGTTTGCACATTCTCTGCGTGGGTTTCCTCCGGGTGCTCCGGTTTCCTCCCACAATCCAAAAATGTGCAGGTTAGGTGAATTGGCCATGCTAAATTGCCCATAGTGTTAGGTTAAGGGGTAAATGTCGGAGAAAGGGTCTGGGTGGGTTACGCTTCGGTGTGTCGGTGTGGACTTGTTGGGCCGAAGGGCCTGTTTCCACACTGTAAGTAATCTAATCTAATCTTTATTTATCTAAGGTAGTATAATTAGGATTAGTCTTCTGTCTTAAGTAGAAAAAAAATCAGCCAGGACAAGATCAGGTTTTGCTCTGGGACTGCTTACATTTGAGTACATTGACAGCATTCATGGTTGAGTTTCACTGATTGCTTCCAGTATTTTGCCTGAGAAACTATCATCATTGACAAGACTCTACCTTTGCAATAACTCCTTCAGGACAGAGAGGAAAAAAAAGTAATAGGATTGAAAGAATATCTGACACTAGAATACTGCAATTATGTCACAAACATTTCAGCAATCAATTAGGACAGCTCGTTTCATTGTTAAAAAAGGGATGGTAGCAAGTAGGGGAAAGTGAGGACGGCCGATGCTGGAGACCAGAGTTTAAAAAATGTGATGTTGGAATAACACAGCAGGCCAGGCAGCATCCGAGGAGCAGGAGAATCGACGTTTCGGGCATAAGCCCTTCTTCAGGAATCAAGTATGGTAGCAAGTAGCACAGTCTATGACACTGGATCCACAAATACCTATGAGACTTGTTTTATATTGGACTATTGCTTTTTCAATGGATCAGTTCACCAATGGAAAGATGCTGTGAAACTTGAAAGGGTTCAGAAAATATTTACTATGATGGTGCCAGGGTTGGAGGATTTGAGCTATAGGAAGAGGTTGAATAGGCTGGGGCTGTTTTCCCTGGAGTGTTGGAGGCTGAGGGGTGACCATATAGAAGTTTCTAAAATCATAAGGGGCATGTATAGGATAAATAGACAAAGTTTCTTCCCTAGAACTAGAGGGCGAGAGGGGTTTAGGGTGAGAGGGGAAAGATATTTTAGGAGACCTAAGGGGCAACTTTTTTCATGCAGTGGGTGGTATGTGTATGGAATGAGCTGCCAGAGGATATGGTACAATTGCAACATTTAAAAGCCATCTGGATGGGTATATGAATAGGAAGGGTTTGGAGGGATATGGGCCAGGTGCTGGCAGATGGGACTAGATTGGGTTGGGATATCTGGTCTGCATGGACAAGTTGGACCGAAGGGTCTGTTTCCATGCTGTACATCTCTATGACTCTAATTGTAGTAGTATTGCCACCTCTACTTTTGAGTCCAAGCAATACTTTGCCTTTGGTATGCTTACTACCAGAGAAAGTGCTTTATCTCCTTATCCTATTTCCTACCCTGAAGGAATGAAAAAGAAAATTTAGTTTTGGTCAGTTCTGTTGTCAGATTTTGTAGACAAGGGTTTTCTGTTCCAAAGCAGTGGGAACAGATCCAGGCTTACTTGCAGTTAACATTGAAGTGGATCAGGTTAGGAATTACACAGACTTTTTAAATTTAGCAATAAATGCCGTATTCTGTCATTTAAAAGTCCTTTGAAAACTGCAGAGAGAAAATAAATATGAAAGTTAAATGAGAGGTTGAGTGCCTGTGGCTGACAGGTGTATTCTGCCAGGTGGATGAGGGATTAGGATGAGTTAGATGAGGGACTAGCATGGCAGGTAGGTGGGGAGCTAGGGTGCCAGGTGGACAATAGTGTTCAGGTTCTAAATGGATGAGAGAGCAAGGTGCCAAAGAGATGTGAGGCAGAAAGCCAGATGGGTAAAAGGTTAAGGCGGCAAGTAGATGAACATCTGGTGTGGGAGGCAGTTGAGGAGTTAGGGTGCTAGGAGGTAAATCAGGTATTGTAAGGATCTATGCCTTTTTACTTTGTACATTTTAGATTTTGCGCACTGAAATGAGAAAGATCAGTGTTTTGAAAGGGTA
Source organism: Chiloscyllium plagiosum (assembly GCF_037043375.1). Classification (NCBI taxonomy): domain Eukaryota; kingdom Metazoa; phylum Chordata; class Chondrichthyes; order Orectolobiformes; family Hemiscylliidae; genus Chiloscyllium; species Chiloscyllium plagiosum. Next base: position 63,511,312 of record NW_028270143.1, on the reverse strand, counting down.
GCTGCATGGTTTGAAAGTAAGTAAGCTGACATCCATTGGCAAGTATTGTGTTTGTTCAGCTGTTTGAACAGCGAGTAATTGAAGTGTTTGCAGACAGATTGGAGCTGGGGAGTTCTGTGTACAAACGCAGCTGGCGGCACTAAGAAGTTGGTTGGCCAATGAATTAGTGGCCTAGTGCTGGTCAGCAGCTGTGTGATTGGGTCTGCAGAAACTGGACTCACAACTAACTTTCATCTAAAGCCATCCAGTTAATCGTTCCTTCAGCTGTCGTTGTAAGCTGTATCTTTTAACTGATAAATCAGAGACATCTTACAAGTGAATAGCCACCGTATGCCTCTTGCAAATCAGTGGAAGTATTTGGAAAAGGGAAACTAAGAAGAAAGCATTGGATCAGCAAAAACCAACTCAACAGAATTTGTCGGCAAAGATGACTGAATCAACTTTCCAGTTTTACCTTTCCATCCCTGTGTCTTTCCCCAGCCTATCTGTGTGCAAGGGAGATCTTTTCAGGTGTTAGAATTTAATTAGTAGTGGAATATACTGATGATTTATAATTGTTTATCTGAAGCTAGAGTCGAATTGCTTGTAATTGTGACAATACTATGGCTTTAAGAGGAGTATTTTGTTCTTTTTTAATGAAGAGAGGTTGAGACATAGGTGCAAAGCAGTCTGCACAAAGTTAAATAGCTTGTGAGGCCTCTTTTTTAAAGTTGGAACAATAGAAGCAGCCTGAATGGGTGGGCTCAAGCTCTGACAGAACCAGAATGTTTGGTTTTAACTTTCAGCATTTAGTAGGGTCTTGACGCTGGATGTGGAAGTTCTTAATCCTCTCTCTGTTACAACTAAAAGCTGGGGTCGTCCTCCTGCTGCTAGAATTGTATGTGAGACAATTTATTTTACTGAATTTGCCTTTGCCAAAGGACGTGTTGATGGGATGTTACTATATTGGAACATTTAATTAGTAGTAGTTTATATATATCATTTTGTTAAGCAGTTCAATAAAGTTACACTGAAGCCCATTCTTTTCTTTTTCTTTTTTCTATATTTTAACTGTAGTGTAAAAATAGTGTGTTTTGCTTAAAGTCGAGTAGTTTGACCAATCAAATTGCATCCAGAACACAACGCCTTAACTTCCCTTGAAAATAAGAAAAAGTTAGTAACTAGGCTTTCTTCACATGTTTTGAAAGGGGTTTCTATGGTCCATGACATAATAAATAGTGATTTTTGTTTAGTACAAAAACCTGGTCTATGTTGTCTATCAACCTGGATCTGAGAATCAGGTAAATTGTGCATTTTGTACATTTATCTCAAAATCCTTCACTTTTGTGACAAATCTGGGAATAATGGATCTTGATTGCCTGCATGGTATGCCAGTGAGTCATGACCATAGAGTGCCATTGGATGAGGGTGATAAGGAACCAGGTAGAGTGGTAGAATGCAAAGTGATTGAAGGCAAAAGATGGCCAGGTGGATAAGAGCGTAAGGGTGCCTGGTGAGGAGTACGGGTGAGATACTTATGGGGCAAGGTGGGATAATGGAGGGAGGGTATCAGGTTGGGGGATGAAGTGCATATGATTTAGGTGGACTGTCAGGCCAGGATTTGTTTAGGTAAGGCAGGATGGATGATCAGGTCGAGGAGAGCAGTGAGCTACCATGTGTTGTACATGGTAAATGTAGGTCTTGTTAGGGGGCATGTCAGGTCCAGTGGGGTCAAGTTTGAGGTGGGTATCAAGTCCATGAGGCATGGTGGAGAATTGGTTGGGGGTGCTGGGGTCTGATGGGATTATGGATGAGGATTGGGATGGGTCAAGAGATGTGATGAGGAGGTGTCGAGACAGGTGGACAATGCTGGGGTATGTCAGGGCCAGTCGGATCACAGGTAGGTGTCAGGTCTGGAGGTATCAGTGGGGAATTGGGGGATGTACTGGAGTTGGGGGATTTGGGTCAGGGATTGTGATGTGTTTGATCAGGGGTGCCACTTGGATCAGTTTGGGACAAGTCAGGTTTGGTAGGGTCAGGGTCTAGCAAGAGGAGCAGATTTATTGGAAGTGTCAGGTCAAGGGATGGGTGGTATTGGGTCAAGATTGTCAGGAAGGGCTGTTGCAATTGGGGAGGCCAGCGGTGCATTGGGCCTTCAGTTTAATTGTTACTGAGGAGTTTGAGCAAGTTTGAATCTTTTATCATTTCATGCAGAATTGTTAGGCTTAAGTGAATCAGAGTCCTCAGAGTTGGGGATATTTTCAGAGTTTCACACACACTAAGTAATTATCTCAAGGAGTCTTAAGTTTCCCAATTAATTCCCATTAAGTAATCTACACTGGGATTTCAGCATGATCCCAATGTGTAACTATAACTTCAGCTATTGCAAAAATGATCTCTGTGAAAAAGTTTCTGGGACATTCTGTTCTTTTGTAGCAGAAAGACTATAGTCAGTATCTAATCATATTTATGAAAAACATCAGCAGTTGCCATGACAACTGGTGTCACACAAAGCAAAGGTGAATAAAAACAAGGCAAAGGATTACATTCTGAGCAGTAGGACTCTGGGAAGCACTAAGAATGAGAGGAATCTTAGCGTGCATGTCCACTGCTCCATTAAGATAGTGGGTAGAGTGGATAGAGTGTTTAAGTAGGTATATGGGATACGTGTTCTTTTAATCCAAGTATAAGGATGGCCCATGTTTGAAAGTCACAAAATGGTCAACAACAGTAAAACAGAAGGAAACAGCCTGCTCCAGCATTAAGACAGAAAATGGCTGACAAGGGATAAGTAGAATTAAACAGCCTGCTCCAGCATTTGAATGAAACATAATGATATCTTTGAACAGGGCTCCTCCAAGGTGAACAGGACGCCCTACAATCACCCATCCAAGACCGTTTGATAAGGGAATATCTCGGGAAAGACACAAGCTCATTAAAATATGACAAGTGATTGATTCCAGCCTCATTAATGAAAGGATGTTGTCCCATTAGGTGAACAGCACCAATTAGAATAAGGGGGTGTAAATCTCAGTCCATGAGCAATCAACCTAACTCATTAAGCATCTATAAAAACACCAGCTAAAGTTATTTTGAAGTAATTAGTTGTTTTTTTGAAGTTATTCACAATATTAAGTATTAGGTTCTTGTTCAAGACTTCAGATAATTGAAGAAATAGCACATGGAATACAATGAATAATGGAATTCAAACAGTTCTTAGAGATAAACGTCTGGCACAGACCCAAAGAAATATAACCAGTAACTTTGGAATGTAAATTAATAGGATGCATAGAAAGATCCCAAGGCCTGGCGAATACAATGTCTGTTAAACACCATGAAATCATGGGAATTTTGGGCTGTCCACATGAATACCCATTAAGGGAAGGACACAGTGAACAACTGTATGTGATTAATGTAAAACAAAATGTATAAAAATGCTGTATTTCGCTATAAAAATTGGAGTGGGTCATTAATCTCTTTTCAAATCTGAGCTGTAGGTTAAGGGAACAATTAGGTTGTCACATCGAGGCCAGATTTTGGGAAGATCTTTTGGCTCTCGCCCTGCATTAGCACCAGTTGTTACTTCACTAAAGGTCTACCACTTTCCTGAATCCTGCCTGCCTCCTGAATCTTTGTCCCCAGTCGGGAGCGGGGGGGCTGGTGGGATGGGATGACACGTCTACACTGAGTTTTAAGAGCAATGGGGTTATTCTCAAACCAGATCAAACATTGGTTACGCTACAGCAAGAGTACTATGTGCAGAAACCACATCATAGGAGGGATATGATTATACGGGACAGGACGCAGAGGACATTTACCAGGATGTTGCCTGGACTGGAGAGTTTTAGTTGTGAAGAGAAATTGGACAGACTGGGGTTGTTTTCCTTGTAGCAGAGGAGAGTGATGTAGGTCATGATTGAGATGTATACAATTTTGAGGATCATAGACAGGGTAGGTGAGAAGAAACTTTTCCCTTGGTGGAGGGATCAATGATCAGTGGACAGATTTAAGACAAGGGACAATTGTTTAGAGGGAATGTGAGGAATTTTTCTTTTTACCCAGAGGGTGCTGGGAATCTGATTTAAAGACAGCGATTTTCCCTGAACTACCTGCTAAATAACTGCACCATATATCCCTTATTCAGTGTTTTAATGCTAGCAAAGATTTTAACAGATTAATAATCTTGTAAGGATGAGATCTTGAGGCACAGTGGTGGCATCCTACCTTTGGGCCAGATGCTTTATTGTTGGGTTCCATGTGGGAACTTGTTGGTTATGGAAGGTAACATTCCAGACAAATAAAAACAAAATGCTGAGGATACAGGGAATCTGAAATAAAAACAGAGAATGCTGGGAAATCTCATGTCTGCAGTGACTGGGGAGAGGGAAAAACAAAGTTAATGTTTTGAGTACAGAACCTGGTTAGTTATCAACCTGTAAATGCTTTCAATATCCCTAATGGTATCTGGGTTGAGCAGAAAATTCCTTTGGTCTTCATCCAAAAGGCAATGGCAAAATACTGAGGTACTTTGCCCATAGTATCAATGAATCGAATGGAAATGAGGACAGGAGAAAAGATAGACTAACATTCTTCTTGTTAAACATATAAACATAAACTCTTCTGCTTTAATAACCAAATGGATAGTCTGACTTGCTTTCCGAAACACAAGGCAGGATTTTCGCAACTGAGTGGGAAGCCTTCCTTTTGGGTTGAATTTGTGTTGTGGGACCCAATGGTCATATGGCAAGACATCACTGGGGCATTTTTTGTCTGTACCCAATTGGTGAGGGAGCTGACCAGTAAAGGGGGATAGGTGAATAAAAAGCACGAAGTAGCATTCCTCCGGTTGCATGCCATGCCTTAAGTGATATTGGGTAAGATGGAGTAGGAGACTTTTATACCATGAGGTCACGTGCTTTGATCATAGCCAGTAGCCCACAGTAGAGTGGGGACAATAGCCAGCAGGTCTAGAGCGAAGATGGGAACTGATCTGGAACTGGTAGAGCCTGGTCAGACCACTACAAGCCTTTATAGAAAGGCTGTAATGTCTATCAGTTTAGCTTTATTTCTTGTTTTCCTAATTTATGCATGTGTATATCTCATAGAGTCATACAGTCATAGAAATGTACAGCATGGAAACAGACCCTTCGGTCCAACCCGTCCATGCTGACCAGATATCCCAACCCAATACAGTACCACCTGCCAGCAACCAGCCCATATCCCTCTAAACCCTTCCTATTCATACACCCAACCAAATGCCTCTTAAATGTTGCAATTGTACCAGCCTCCACCACTTCCTCTGGCAGCTCATTCCATACACGTACCACCCTAAGCATGAAAAAGTTGCCCATTAGGTCTCATTTATATGTTTCCCCTCTCACCCTAAACCTAGGCCCTCTAGTTCTGGACTCCCCACCCCAGGGAAAAGACTTTGCCTATTTACCACATCCATGCCCCTCATAACTTTGTAAACCTCTATAAGTTCACCCCTCAGCCTCCGACGCTTTTTGTACCTAAGATTTGTACCTAGGTATTTTGTATCTAAGATGGTGCTGTCTCTTGTTGACATTGTACACTTTTCACTGCACCCCTGTTCGTTAGTAAACTGAGTGCACGTAACAATAAATCTAATTCTAATTCTAATGTCTCTTAAATGAGTTCTAACATATTGACTTGAAACAAAACGCAACAAAGTCCTCAAACCTCAAAGCCTCTCAATACTGAAGTACTGCCTGTGTTAATTGAAGTGAACCTAAGAGACTCCCATCAATAATTGCCCTCCATGTGGGCTCATACTTTGAAATCCCTCTTACCATCTGGTTAATTGAACCTTATCCTGACCATTTCACAATATAGATTTACTCAATGACTCGTGCCTCCAGCCACCATTCACTTGCTATGAGCCCTCACCTCTTAGTGATTATTGAGCACTAAATGCACCCCTGGGAAAATTTAACAGGCATTTCAAAACTGCTGTCAATTGGCTGCTTAATCGCCCCAATCCAACTATTGGCCAGATGGGATTTTTTTTTCCCAATGGCAGGAAGACATTGTGTTTTATTCCAATGCTTTCCCTACCACTTTATAGGACAACCAACACAATGGGGTAAATAAAATTCCTCTCATTATGATACTGACTTCAGGTTATTCTTTTATTGCATTAAATCATGTGATAAAATTTCAGAGATTCTCACTCAATAAATTAATAAATCTAGTTTATATAGATGTTGTAGTAAACATTTGGTCTGTAAAATGCTCCACTGTCTGTATTTCATAATTGTTAACGCACGCAGTTTAATTATGTCCCAATCACTACCTATCTGTTACATTTGCTCCACCATAGGAAGCTGCATATCATCTTCAGACTCCAGTCAGCTGAAAAAAATCCTTTCACAATCTCTTTCAAGCAGTGCAGATTGAAACATAATGTTTCCGGCAATAATTTTTAAGGCACTACTGAACTGTAGGCATTTTGTTTCAGCTTCAGTTGCTGACTGATAAATATATTCCATTACCTCTGGTGAAGGGACATGTAAGAACAGTCAGTATGGGTCAGTGCAGCAAAACTGCAAGGTCTGGGCCACACACTCTGTCATTAAAACCTCAAAACAATTGAGAGATGAATGTCACATGGAGTGGTGCAGAAGTTTTTGATGTTGATAGTATTTTTAATATGTTAGAAATAAATTCTTCTGCTACAAATTTCAAGTCAAATTGCAGGTTTACACCACAAAGAACAATATTTTTCATATTACTGTGCTCTACTTTATGAAGTCTATTTGCTCCCAGTGGCTACAATAGTCTATAATGTACATAGAAGAAGAGTTTGGTAAATATTAGACTTATTTCACTTCAGCAGTTTTCCGGGTCTTATTCATGATCTCTGAAGCCTTGTACAACAATGACTGCACCAAGAGGCATAGGAGGAGCAAAAAGATTGTGCATCCTTCCTTTTAAGTCAGGGTGAGAAAATTCAATTGACCAGAGACTAATTGAGGCCCTTAGGTGACCACATAAAATCCTCATCTCACAATGCTGGTATTTAATCAGTTACATTTGGGGACAATGTTTGTTCCAGCACACAAGTAATTTATATATATATCAAAAGAAGCAAATATACCTTGCACTGGAGGACATCACTGTCAACCATTCTCCAATCTGAAAAGCAACCATTTAACACAGCTTGCTGTTTTCTGCCTTTATGCCATTTATTTTATCCAAGCTGAGAATAACCCTCCTCTTCCATGAGCTTCAATTTAAAGCAGCGTTCTATGTGGCACTTTGCCAAATATTTGCTTAAAAGCCATATGCACAACATCTACAGGATTCCGTTAATCAAGTTTCCCTGTTACTTTGTCAAAAAATTCAATTCAATCAGTCAAACATGATCTGCCTTTTGTTAATCACTGCTATCTCTCCTTAATTAACTTAGATACACTTAAGGAGCACTGATCAGCAAGTTGGCTGTTCTTTCTGTGGCGCGCATGCCTTTAATTCTAACTAAATGAGAAAAGAAAATTATACAGTTCAATGCATGCAGAAGACTTTGTGCCCACCTATGATAGCAATCACAAGCATTTTGCTTTTTACTTAATCAAAAAAATAGGCTTATTAGGAAGTAGTGTTAGATTTTGAACTTATATTATAGAGTTTTAGTTAGATGTGATTTAACTTTTATCTCTGCCAGCTACATCTCCACAATATCCCCATTGTTTTTATAATTGTACATGCAATTAGTTGCATAGTCTGATCATGACAATGGAAGTTGTCTGCACTGGAAGGATTTTTTTTCATTTCCGTCTATACCTAAGGTCAGATAATAATTCAAGTAAACCTCTGTTGGCTTGCATTTGTTGTTTAAAATGATAATGTGAGTTACATAGAAATTGCAACATGAAAATGGATTTAGGCAATGAAACAGATCACCTCCCTTTGTAGGAGTGGCAATTATAATTCATGTTCCCAACCTTCACTCATATCCCCAACCTTCTTCCATATCCTCTTTCCTTTTTTTGTTAAATTATTGATCTAGTCTATTCTTAAAACATTTGGACCAGAAGATCATAAGAAAGAGGAAGAGGAATAACCTGTTCAGTCCCTTGAACCTGCTCTGCCATTCAATAGGATCATGGCTTGTCTGACACTCCTCATGTCCAGTTTCTTCTGGTTTTCCCATAACCCTTGATTTTTCCTACTAATCAAGAATCTGTCTGTCTCAGCCTTAAATATATACAAAGTATTTGCCTCCACAGCTCTCTGTGGCAAGGAGTTCCAAAAACTCTCAACCCTTGTGGAGAAGATATTCCTTTTCATCTCAGATGTAAATTGGCACTCCTTCATTCTGAGACAAAATCTCTCTGTAAACTGTTTGTATTCCTCTTACAACCTGCATTTCCACCTGTTCTTGTGTGTCATTTGCAAATTTGGCTATATTACATTCACTTCCTTTTTCCAAGTCATTAATATATATTGTAAACAGTTGTTGTGCTAGCACTGATACCTGAGGAACCCCACTGGTTATAGGTTGCCAACCTGAAAAAAAACACTTATCCCCACTCAGCGTTTCCTGCCTATTTGCTAAATCTCTGTCCAAGCCAATATACTACCGCCAACATCTGGGCTCTTATCTTATGGCTTCATCTTTTCTGGGGTAGCTTGTTAAATACCTTCTTGAAGTCCAAATACAAAGCATCTATTGGTTCCCCTATATCCATTCGGGTTGAGGCTTCTTTGAAAAACTTTAATAAATTAGTCAGACACAAATTTTCCTTTCATGCAACCATGCTTACTCTGCTTCTTTGGATTGTGATTTTCCAAATGTCCTGCTGTTAGTTTCTTAACAATTGATTGACTCTAACATTTTTCTACCAATAGATCTTAGGCTAGGTTTCAGAAAAGATTTACAAGGATGTTGCCAGGATTGGAGGATCTGAGCTACAGGGAGAGGCTGAACAGGCTGGGGCTGTTTTCCCTGGAGAATCAGAGGCTCAGGGGTGACCTTATAGAGGTTTACAAAATTATGAGGGGCATGGATAGGATAAATAGACAAAGTCTTTTTTCCCTGGAGTCGGGGAGTCCAAAACTAGAGGGCATAGGTTTAGGGTGAGAGGGGAAAGATATAAAAGAGACCTAAGGGGCAACTTTTTCATGCAGAGGGTGGTACGTGTATGGAATGAAGTGGTGGAGGCTAATACAATTGCAACATTTAAGAGGCATTTGGATGGGTATATAAATAGGAAGGGTTTGGAGGGATATGGGCCAGGTGCTGGTAGGTGGGACGAGATTGGGTTGGGATATCTGGTCGGCATGGACGGGTTTACTGAAGGGTCTGTTTCCATGCTGTAAATCTCTATGACTCTATGACTCTAATTGGTCCGTATTTTTTGCTTCCCTCTCTTTTTGAACAGAGGGGTCACTTTGGCAGTTTTCTAATCCTCCTTTACTTGCCCAAAATCCAACGATTCTGGAAAAATTGCATCCAATGTATTCACAACCTCTGCAGCTGCCTCATTTAGGAGCCTCAGATGTTGGCCATCAGGACCCAGGAGTTATCTGCCTTTAGCTTCATTAGTTTGATAATACTACTTCTCTAGTGATGGTGTTTGTAGTGGTATTTACGTAGTGTCTACCACTGTAAAGATTGATGTAAAATATCAGTTTAACTCCACTGCTGTTTCCTTGTGCCCATAACTACCTCTTCAGATTGATTTTCTAAGGGGGTCTGTGTTCATTCAATTTCAACGTGGTTTGTGTTTCACACAATAATTACAGTGGTACATTCCAAATCTTCATAATTCTCTGCGTAAAACTACAACATCGTGGGCTGAAGGGCCTGTTCTGTGCTGTACTGTTCTATTTCTCCTGCTCTCTGTTGTAAATTTCTTGCATTTACTTTCACATAGAGTCATAAAGTCATAGAGATATGCAGCACAGAAATGCAACCTTCAGTCCAACTCATCCAGGCAGACCAGGTATACTATGTAAATCTGATCCCATTTGCCAGCAATTGGTCCATATCTTTCTAAATTCTTCCTATTCATATACCCATCCAGATGCCTTTTAAATGTTGCAACAGCCTCCACCACTTCCTCTGGCAGCTCATTCCATACACGCACCACCACCTATGTGAACAAGTTGCTGCTTAGGTCCCTTTTGTATCTTTCCCCCCTCACCTTAAACCTATACCCTGTAAGTTTTGGACTCCCCTGGTCTTATTCTTGACACTTCAAAAAATTGTGTATTGAGTCTCTTGATAAAGGGTTGCAATTCACAATTAGTTCATGCCAATTCATTGGACAAAGGAAAGAAGTAAACTTAGTGCTGCCATTTCATTTAAATAATTTTGTAATAGGTGCAAGCATCTACCAGAGTTGAAACGTGTGGTGCAGGAAAAGCACAGTAGGCCAGGCAGCATCCGAGGAGTAGGAGAATCGACGTTTCGGGCATAAGCCCTTCTTCTGCCCGAAATGTCAATTCTCCTACTCTTCGGATGCTGCCTGGCCTGCTGCGCTTTTCCAGCACCACACTTTTCAACTCTGGTCTCCAGCATCTGCAGTCTCCACTTTCTCCTAGCAAGCATCTACCATGTTGTTGACCACTTCCATGGAATGCTAATTCCTTGTGTGCACTGTTTACTGCCCTAACATGCAGAAGGCAATCAACCAGTGTGTGTATGTGGTTCAGCCAGCTTTCTGTTCTGAAAGACACTCTAACCCATTTATAAGAAGCTGTATGGAATTCTACAAAGCTGCCAAATACTACTATTGCTATTGACAACAAGAAAAATGGAACATAAGAGCAGAAAGAGATAAGCATTCCTGGACAAGCATTGAAGGTGTTAGCAGTGGAGGTGGAAAACAGCAGAGGTATCATGGTTTCTTTGAGATAAATCATCAGAATAGATTAACAGCAGGGGTCATGGAGGTAAATTCCATCATCTGGTCTTGAGAACCTTGCAGCAGCATCATAAGGATGGCCTCTAGTGAGAATATAGTTCTTCAAAAACATGGAGATGGCCGGAAAAGAGCCCATGGCATCGACAATGGGTGAGAACATTCAGGGTGATGATGTGTTCCTGCCTTATGCTCCATCTCATCTTCCAGCTCATCTTTATCCAACAATTTAGCATGAGAAGGAAGCTGCAGATTGTGCAACCCACTTCCCCTAAAATCAAACTTTATCTTTCCAATGTTCAGTTTCAAAGAAACTAAAGAACTGTCACCTCCCCAACAGCAGCACAGTCAAGAGAAAGATGGAGCAACAGCACAGCACTGATATGGAGACTCCATCGCACTTGTCTGCAGTTCAGAAACTAGCATAGCACATGCCTTAAAGGCAAGTCCAGAGTTGGGCCCAACAATGGTGAGGCACTGGATATGTGGATTACAGCCGGGCCAGAGATAAAAGATGGTTTGTGTGCAACCCACCAGAGGGTCAGATACGGATCAGTTCTACAGTTGAAATACTCACTTGAAGTTCTCATTGGGATGGCATACAGGAAAGTGTGATGAGAGTGTACTCTGAACTGCTGGAAAGATTGTTTGACAGACTCCTGACTGTCAGAGCATGGAGCCATGCAGCTCCCAGCTGGCAGAGTCATGCAAAGTTGACACTCCCAGTAGCCTCTGCTCCATCTTTATGTAATGCTAGATACCCCAAATGCAGCTCCAATATGACCATAAGATATAGGAGCAGAAGTAGGCCATTCTGCCCATTGAGTCTGTACCACCATTCAATGAGGTAGTTGGCTGATCTGATAATCCTTAACTCTACATTCCTGCCTTTTTCCAAGATCCTTGATTCCATAACTGATTATAAATCTATCTCAACCTTGAATATATTTAGCATACTAACCACCACGGTAAAGAATTCCATAGATTTGCCACTATCTGAGAGAAGAAATTCCTCCTCATCGCTCTCCTAAACATGTGACCCCCTTCCTCTGATATTATGCTGTTTGATCACAAGACCTCCTCAAAGGGAAATAATTTCTCAGTTTCTGCCTTGTAAAGCCCCTGAAGAATTAAATACATGTCAATAAGGTCACTTCTCAATCGTTTAAACTTCAGAAAATAACCCAGCCCAAGCAACTCAGCATCTGCTCAGAATAAGGAGAGGAGGAACTAAATTCAGGATCAACTTATTGCCCCTTCAAGGTTTGTGACAAGATTTGTAGCTCAAGTGCCAGTTGCAGTTGTTGAGGGTATGTTTGCCAAGCTGGACGTTGGTTTGCAGATGTTTTGTCCCCTCTCTAGGTGACATCCTTAGTGCTGTGGAGCCTCCTGTGAAGCGCAGCTGTACTGTGTAAATTGGAATTTATTTGGTTTCATTCCCCCTGTTTCTGGTTGCCACTTACAGTTGTTCGTTGCAGTGGTCGATATATTAGGTCTAGGTCAATGTGTTTATTGATAGAATCCATGGATGAGTGCCAAGCTTCTAGGAATTCTCTGGCTGTCTACCTTTTGGCGCTCATCCATGGCATATTCCATTTGCTTTTCCTATTACATACTGAACTTGGCTACTAACTTTTTGTGATTTATGCACAGACACTAAAATCCTTCTATGCTGTTGCTTTCTGCAGTCTTTCTCTATTCCTGTTTATATCCCTCTAAACATTTTGTGTCATCCTTATCAGTTGCCTTCACACCTATTTTTCTGTCATCCTAAACTTAGCAATAGAAGATTCACTTCTATCATCCTAGTTATTAATATATCTCATAAATAATTGTGGCCCCAACACTGACTCCTGTAGCACTCCAACATGTTATTGTCCTGAAAAATACACTTTACCCCAATGTTCTGACTTTTATTTGTTAGCAAATATTCCATCCACTGCCAATATACCACCCCAATACCATGGGCTCTTATCAAATAGCCTTACGTAGGGTACCTTACCAGTTGATATTATACAACACTAGGACAAATTCAGAAATTTCTGATGAGTATAGGAAACCATGCTTGCCACCAAGAAAGACCTCTCTGTGCTCTGCACTGCCTCAACAATGTTTCGAAGAAGAGTACTCCAGCCTGTAGCCCGCTCTACAATTGTACAGCAGCTGGATGAAGAAGAGTGCCATTCTTTTACTGAGGAAGAAATTGCCACTGAAGATAAAGTGCCATGCTACTTAGATTTGAAGCACGTAATTCCAGCGTGAGAAAGGTACATAAAGTCCTCTCTAACACAGCTTCAGATCTGAAATTTGTACCCAATGTTTATGCACTTTGTCCCATATCATCACAGTTTCAAATAATGTTAATCAAAGTCATAATGTCCTCTTCTGACAAAAACAGTCCCTTTGTTTGTGCTTCTCTTCCCTGATAACATGCAGTAAATCTGAGCTGTACCTTTCTATTGCCTTAACATCCTTTGTACAATATGAAGTCTTAAACTGCATGCAGTACTCTAACCAAGGTCTCACTGAGGTTTTATGTAGGGCACTTTGACTGCTGATCAGTTTGCTTGCAGAATGATGGTAATGTCTAAACAAACATATCCCAAAGGTATGGCTATAACTTGAAGGACTACAGTGAGCAGATTTCCTGTAAAATTCAATAAGCAACAGGGTTCTTGGATAAACAATTGATCCTGAAACTTCACAGTGCAAAAATCACCTCCAGTTAACAATCTTCATCTCTGGTTGGAATCTACATTGGGAATTTTACAGTGTGATGCTCTGGATAGACAAGTTCTTCCAATCCTGTTGATTAGAGCATATTTCCTCAAAATCTTGATGAGTAGGTTCCCAGAAGCCCTTGTCTAGCTTTATTGTTTCAAGTATTGCAGAATTGGAACTTGTCTCTTTTTGATTTTGTGCATTTTATCCAACTGTGACTGTTAAAGAAAAATACTGCAGATGAAACTGTTGGTTGTAGTCTTAACACATTAGCCTGATAGGTATCTTCCCTTGCCACCACACAAGGTATAAACCTGTGCCCACACCTCCTCCCTTATCTCCATCCAAGGCCCCAAAGGTTCATTTCACATCCAGCAGAGATTTTCCTGCACATCCACCCTGCTCATCTACTGCATCTGTTGCTTTCGATGTGATCCCCTCTACATCAGGAATACAGGATGCCAACTTGCGGAACATTTCAGCAAAATCTCTGGGACTCACGCACCAAACAACCTCACCGCCCTGTGGCCAAATACTTCAACTCTTCCTCCTATTCCCCCAAGGGCATGCAAGTCCTGTGCCTCCTCCACTGTCAAATCAAATCCACCCACCTCATCTTCCGCCTTGGGACTGTTCAACCACACGGCATCAACACCAACTTCACTAGTTTCCAAATCTCTTTTCACCCACCTCATTTCAGTTCCAACCCTCCAACTCAGCACCATCCTCTTGACCTGTCCTATTTGTCGATCTTCCTTCCCACCTATTTCTGCTCCTCCATCACCACTAACCTATCACAATTAACCCCCACCTGCATCCACCAATCGTGTTCCCATCCAACTTAACTCAAGCCCCACCCCACCTCCCTATTTATTTTTCCACCCCCCTTCCTTCTCCACATTCCTGATGACAGGTTTATACCCAAAATATTGACTCTCCTGCTTCTCGGATGCTGCCTGATCTCTGTGCTTTTCCAGCACCACAATTCTTGACTCTGATTCTCCAGCATCTGCAGTTCTCACTTTTTCCTGATAATTTGATATTCCCCATTTTTGGCAAAGTCAAGAGCAAATTCATTATGATTTCTGGTATTATTAAGTACAATGTATACAGTATTGTTACAGGGGTTTATAAAATTATGAGGTGCATAGATACAATTGATGGTAAGTGTCTTTTCCCGAGGATGGGGGAATTTCAAGACTAAGGGACACACCTTAACATGAGAGAAAAGTGATTTTTAAAAGACGTTGGGGCAAACCTTTTAAATGGAGGGTGGTTTGCTGTGGAATGAACTTAGAGTCGTAGAGTAATAGAGATGAACAGCACAGAAACAAACCCTTCAGACCAAATTGTCCATGCTCACCAGATATCCTAACCTGAGCTAAACTCATGGGCCGAGTGCTGGCAAATATCGCTCTAAATCCTACCCATCCAGATAACATTTAAATGTTGTAGTTATACCAACCTACATCGCTTCCTCTGGCAGCTTATTCCACACACGCACTACTGTTTGCATGAAGATGTTGTCTCTTAGGTCCCTTTTAAATTTTTCCCCTCTCACCCTAAACCAATGCCCTCCAGTTCTGAACTCCCTCACCCCAGAGAAAAAGACCTTGTCTATTTACCCTATCCATGCCTCTCATGATTTTATAAACCTTTATAAGGTCATCCCTCAGCCTCCAACTCTCCAGGAAAAAAAGCTATATCTCACCCTCCAACCTTGGCAACATCCTTGTAAATCTTTTCTGAACCTTTTCAAGTTTCACAACATCTTTCCGATAGGAAGGAGACCAGAATTGCATCTGCAAACTTAATAACTGTGTCTCCAATATTCACATGCAAATCATTTATATAACTTCCTGAGGAAGTGATGGGTATGGGCTCAGTTACAATGTTTAAATGACACTTAGATAAGAACATAAATAGGAAAGATTTGGAGGGATATGGGCCAGGAACAGGCAGGTGGGACTAATTTAGTTTGGGATTATATTTGGCATGGACTTGTTGGACTGAAGGGTATGTTTCTGTGCTGTATGACTCTCTGACTCTATGTACAGACAAATAAGCAAAAAAACATGACAATTGAAATATAAATAACAGCAATGGTATTCTTCCATTCCATTTCAGCCAAAAAACATAATGAAACAACTTACAAAATAGTCATTTTAATTTTCAATTGGTGAGTTTGAAATCATGTAACAAGCTCTCATGGGAATGATGTGTAAATGTGACAAGATTTTACTTTGAATTAAATTGGAATTTAACTGGGTTTGGAAGCTATAAATGCGAATGATTGAAAGTAAAAAAGCAGGAAAATAAAACATAGCACATCCTTTACTATTTAAAAATAAATGCTATAGCTTAACATTTCAAATAAACATCTTTCAGTTTGGAAGAAGAGGTTATACCTGAAATAGGTGCCTATTTCATTGGGCAACATGTCAGGATATGGTTGACCTTTTAGGACAGAAATGAGGAGAAACTTCTTCATTCATGGAGTTCTGAATCACTGGAATTCTCTACCGAGAGAATTTTAGATGCTTCATTGTTAAATTTATTTCAGGCTGAGGTAGACAGCTTTTTGGCCTCAGACGAGCAAGGGATGTGTAGGGCAAGAAGAAAGGTCAGGTTGAAGCAGAAGGTTATCCCTGATTATATTGCACAGTAGAGAAAGATCAAAGGGCCATATTCTCTAGAGTCATAGAATCCCTAAAGGGCGGAAACAAACCATTCAACCCATCAAGTCCAAACCGACCCTCATACCCTGTCCACAATAACCATGGCTAGCCCACCAAGCCTGCACATTCCTAAATACTATGGGCAATTTATCATGGCCAATCCACCTAAGCTGCACATCTTTGAACTGTAGGAGGAAACCGGAGCACTTGGAGGGAACCCATGCAAGCACTGGGAGAAAATGTATACTCCACACAGACAAGTCACCCAAAGCTGGAATCAAACCCGGATCCCTAGGACTGTGAGGCAGCAGTGGTAACCACTGAGCCACCATACCGCCCCATTAACAGAACACATAAGCTCTTATTGCCTGACCGGGAATCGAATGCTGGCCATGGCGGTGAAAACGAATCTTAACCACTAAATCACCAGGGAAGGCTGCTGCTTAAATTTTTATGTTTTTAAATTTTCTTTTTTTGGATGCTGATGCTACTCTGGTGAACCTACCATTACATGTAATGGAAAAGGAATGAATCATGGATGTATTTTCAAGGAGCAGTTGCAGAGACCACGTCAGACTTGACTTCCTCAAACTGGAAATATATCTGGGGCTCAAATATCCTTTATGGTTCCTCAGTTTGACGAGCTATATTGAATAAGACAAGCCAAATTCAATTGAATCATCCTAATAGCATATCAGGATGCAGAGCAATATTTTGTGGACACTTAATAAAATACTGATTGGTACATAACCAATCCCAATGCAAACTTAATGGGATATTGTCTTACTGCTCATCAGTTAAATCTTCCCAAGTGCAGATATGTTATATTATAGCAATGTAATCAAGGATAACCTTCCGTTTCAACTCCACTTTTCCTCTTGCTTTCTATTTCCCTTGATTTTCTGAGGCCAAGAGTCTGTTTCTTATCAAAAGTAGCAAATGCTATTGGTGTTTCAAAATGCAATTTGAACATTTTCATCATGACAACATGAGATGTTTTATATTCACCTTAACTGCCGCTTCATTTGACTCACAGCCTCTATCACTTTATGCACTTGCTTTGTCTGGTTTAAATAATATTCCATCAATTGCTTTAACACCAATTCTAAGCAGGTGTTAATAATGTTAAAAAGGAGACAGTGGTGCTGTGTTAATTTCACTGGACCAGTAATGCACAGAGGGATAATACTCCAGGCTCATGGGTTTAAATCCCACTGCAGCAAGTATAAATGTAGTGTGAATAAGTAATGGGAATGCTAGTCTTGATAATGATGATCATAAAAATATATTTGATTGTTGTTAAAAACTCATCTGGTGTACTAATGTCCTAGAGGGAAGGAAATCTGTCATCCTTACCCAGTGTGACATACATGTTGCCTATAATAGCAATGTTTTTGATTCATCCAAGCAAGCTAAACATTTAAGGGAAATTAGGGATGGGCAATAAATGCTGGCATTGTCAGCAACACTACATCCCATGAGAGAATAGAAAAGCTTGCTCATTTTTCCCATGCAAAATTAAGTCTTTGAAGGTTAAGAACAAACATTTCAGGAAAGGAGGAAATTTTGCCAGAAATTAATAGTGGATTGAGGACAGGGACTAAATAAAATTAACATAAGGAAAACATTGGTAATGAAGAAATTACTGGAATTAAAGCATGAGAAATCCCCAGGATTTCCATCCGAGGTTAAAGGAAATAGGAGAGCACACCCGAACTAATCTTTCAGAGTTTCCTAGATACAGGAGTCACCCCACTGGATTGGAAAACTACACATGCTACTCTGCTTTCAAAGAAGAGTGAAAGAGAGAAAACCGGAGAAGTACGGTTAAGTTAGTTTAACATCTGTAGTGGGGAAATTGTTGGCGTCTGTAATTAAAGGTAAGGTAACTGAACACCATGAAAATTTTCTGTTATTCAGCACGGATTCATGACAGGAAGGTCATACCTGACAAACCTCATTGAAGTTTTTGAAGAGGTAATTAATGTAGTAGACAGGGAATGTCTATGGATGTTGTTTATATGGTCTTCCAGAAGGCATTTGATTAAGACCCACATAAGAAATTGTTAACTAAGGCAGAAGTTCACAAATTTGAGGGAAAATTACTAATATGGCTGAGAGATTGGTTGAATGGCAGGAGACATAAAGTGGGGATAATAATAGAAGCAGGATATGGCCAGTGGTGCCCCACAAGCATCTGTGCTAGTGCCACAACTACTCACTTTACTTATTAACAACTTTGACAATGGTAAAGAAAGTCATATATCCAAATTTACTAATGACAAAAAGGTAGGTGGCATTGTTGATAGTTTAGATGATGGTATAAAATTACAAAGAGATATTGATAGAATAAGTGAATGGACAAAACTATGGCAGATGGAGTTCAATGTAAGAAAATGCGAACTTCTCTATTTTGGAACGATAAACGATACATCAGGATATATATATAGATAGTATCAACTTAAATACAATGGATGTTCAAAAAGACTTGGGGGCGAGGTGCAGAGATCTTTAAAATGTCACAAATATGTGCAGAAAATAATCAGAAAAGTTAATGGAATGCTGCCCATTGTATTTAAAGAACTAGAGTGCAAGATTAAAGGACAGGCAACAACAAAAAGTGGCCGAGCAGAGGCTGATAGCCAAGTTCGGTACCCATGGCAATGGCCTCAACGGGGACCTTGGGTTCATGTCACAGTACAGGTGACCCCAGACACACACACACACACACACACACACACACACACACACACACACACACACACACACACACACACACACACACACACACTCACGCAGACCCTCTTTCATACACTCACACATACACTCCCACACACACCCTCTCACAGACTTAAACTCCTTTACACCCACACACACAAACATACACACCTAAATGTATGTACTTGCAGAATTTACATTTTACTTTGCTCAAAAACTGCATGAATCCATGTAAGATTCTTGCCATTCAGTAGAGAGAAAGCATAGTAAACATTTCATGTCTAGAGACCCTTATTCAGAGCATCTGAAAATAAAGCTGGACAATTTTGTGAAACAAATTACCTTTTTTACTGGCTACCAATGCAAAACTAAAAATGTGCCTTATTACATTGGCAAGGGTGAGATGAGCATATGCTATTATTGGGCAGGAAAATTATCTTTTTTTGCAAAATCTCGAGGTGGATTTGCTTTGGCTTGGTCAGACCTTAGTGTGAAGAAATACTGTATACCCTGATTGGAAATCAAGGTTGTAGTTTCACCCGCTCCAATGCCTGTCACAGCAACTGATATGTACAAATGGTAGAAGGTAACAGTACTTCATCCATCTTGAGGAACTGGATGTTGTGTTATTGACCTTGATCACTCTACCAGCAATAATGCTGCCTTCAATGCCTTGATCTTTTATTTCCCTTGGCATTTTTTATTCTATCAACCATTGATCCTGATTGATGACACTACCCTTGGCCTCAGTATTTGATGTTGATATTTTTCAAACTGTTTCTGTTTAGATTGTTAACTATGACCTGAATGCAACCATTTCCTGGATAGAAATTGAAATCTGTGCCATTGCTTTCTCTTTAAGTTTTGTTTCAAATACGTTTTTTTTTCTCAATTTTACACTTAACAAAATGACTAATTTACTTTGAATATGTGTACTTCATCCATGACTAGCTATTTGGAGATAGTCAGGACCGGGATGCTGGAAGTCAGAGCCAATAAAATGTGGAGCTGGAAAGACACACCAGATCGGAAGAGCAAGAAAGTTAATGTTTCAAATTGGGAACCTTTATCGGGAGCTATTGTTTGATGAAGTGAAATTTTATTGCGCTGAACGATATGTAACTGATGGGATTCCACATTCTGCTATCTTAGCAGAAATTGACACAATCATGCTTTTTTCCAGCCTCACATCTTCTGTGATTAGCCCACTAGGCTCAGCAGACTAGCAATAGAAATGAAGATGGTGGTAGGGTCAATGATCTATAAGGCACAATATCTTGACCATCTTTATTGAACCCCACTAAAGGTCAACTTATTTCTATTGAATTTGATGGAGTTATATGTTTTTTTGGACATATTTCCATGTGAGAATTAATGTTAGTGTACCCTCCAGCCCCAATACTAAGGGGTCTACCTGAGAAGCCTTTCAGTGAGAAAAAAATTGTTTTTTCAAACTTGAAAAATCCCTTCTTCAAACTGGCCTGAGCTTCAGGTTAGGACTTAACTACACCAAATGATTGGTCAAGCCTGGTCTGATCTCAGTTGAGTCAGAATTGGCCCAAGGTCAGTATCATGAGTTAGGCTACAGAGTGGCTACAGTCCTGGCCTTGGCTCTGGTCTGACTCCAAACCTTTTATGTCATACTTAGGTGAAGGGTCTGCAGCCCTTAGGAGCATTGGCATGCAGAGGGATCTGGGTGTACATGTTCACAGATCCCTCAAAATGGCAACACAGGTTGATAAGGTGGTCAAGAAGGCATACAGCATGTTTGCCTTCATCAGCCAGGAAATTGAATATAAAAGTTGTCAAATTATGTTACAGCTGTACAAAACTTTAGTTAGGCCACATTTAGAAGATTGCATGCAGTTCTGGCCACCACGCTATCAGAAGGACATGGATGCTTTGAAAAGAGTGCTCTTTAGAAAGAGAGCATTTACCAAGATGTTGCCTGTTCTGGAGAGTTTTAGTTATGAAGAGAAGTTGGATAAACTTGGATTGTTTTCACTGGAAAGATGGAGATTGTGGGGTGACCTGATAGAGGACTACAAAATTATGAGAGGCATAGATAGATGGATAGTCAGAGGCTTTTTGCCAGAGTGAAGAGATCAACTACAAGAGGGCACAGGTTCAAGGTGAGGGGGAGGCAAGTTTAGGGGGGAAGTGTGGTGAAAACTTTTCACATAGTGGATGGTGAGTCCCTGGAATGCACTGCTGTTGGGGGTGATGGAAGCAGGCACGTTAGCAAAGTTTAAAGCAATAGACACATGAACAGGAAGCAGAGGGATAGAAACCATGTATGGTTAATAAGTAGTGGGTCTAAATAAGGATTAGGAATCATTTCAGGTTTGGTAGGCCAAAGGGTCTGTTCTAGTGCTGTATTGTCTTGAGTTGTGTTGTTTTGTATTATGTAAAACAAGCCATCCAGGAAGTGAATTTCATCGTATTTTTAAGGTATTGAGCATGTTAAGTAGGTCAGCCACTACCTTCCTGCTCACCTCAAGCTTTCCACCATAATAAAGTATGGGTGGCACGGTGGCTCAGTGGTTAGCACTGCTGCCTCACAGCACCAGGGTCCCAGGTTTGATTCCAGCCTCGGGCGACTGTCTGTGTGGAGTTTGCACATTCTCCCCGTGTCTGCGTGGGTTTCCTACGGGTGCTCCGGTTTCCCCCCACAGGTCCAAATATGTGCAAGTCAGGTGAATTGGCCATGCTAAATTGCCCATAGTGTTAGGTGCATTAGCCAGAGGGAAATGGGACTGGGTGGGTTACTCTTCGGAGGGTCGGTGTGGACTTGTTGGGCCGAAGGGCCTGTTTCCACACTGTAGGGAATCTAATCGAAAAAGTGCCCAGATATGGCAGCAACCATATCCTTAATCACCCTAATTAAATTACGTAAGGGCCTAATTCCATCTTTACCAGCATTAAACACTGGATGGTGGAAGGAGCAGCTCTTGAGGGCATCTTTTTTTCTCTGGGGCAAAGACTGTGTGCAGCAATTGGTCAATTGGTGACTGACCTTTCTTCCAGGGAGTCCATAAGATCATAAAATGTGAAGGCAAAAGTAAGCCATTCAGCCTCTTTAGTCTGTTCCACCATATAATGGCTCATCTAATTCTAAACTCCACTTTCCTAATAACCTTTGACTCTCTTACTGATTAAGAATATCTATCTCAGCTTTGAATATACTTAATGGTTTTGAATGTACAGCCCTCTGCAGTACAGAATTCAACACATTTATTATTCGCTGAGAGAAGAAATTTCTCCTCATTTCTGTCTTAAATGTAAGCCTGCTTATTCTGAGATTATGCCCTCTGGTCATGGAATCTCCAACAAGAGGAAACAGTCTTTACACATATAACCTTTAAAGTACCCCATATACCTTTTATGTTTCAATAAGGTAATCTCTTCTATATTCCAAAGTGTACAGCTCTAATCTACTCAACCTCTCCTGATAAGGCAGTCCATTCATACCTGATATCAGTCTAGCGAACTTTGTTTAGTTGCCTCCAATGCAAGAATATCTTTCCTTTGAAAAAGGGCTTGAAACTGTTCACAGTATTCCAGCTGTGGTCTGACTAGTGCCTTGTATAGATTTTTCACAAAATTTCTCCACTTCTGTACTCCATTCCCTTTGAAATAAATGGCAACATTCCTTTTGCTTTTCCTATTACACATAGGAATTAGATGCTAGTTTTTTCTGGGTTACGAATGTGGACTCCCAAATCTTTCTGTTCTGAAACTTTATGCTGGTTTTCTCCATTTAAATAGAATTCAACCCCTCTATTTTTTTTTCGGCCTACTTTTGCCTCCACAGTTTATGTGTAATTGTACATTTTCACACACAATCTCCCTGTCAAGGTTTTTTTTTCTACTTATTTAACCTGACTGTGCCCCTCTGCAGACTTTTGTCATCTGACCATTTGTCATCCCATTTATTTTTGGTATGGTATGTTTACTTTCCTCATCAAAGTATAGTTTAAAATTTTGTTTGGCATGGACTGGTTGGACCAAAGGGTCTGTTTCCATGCTGAATGAATCTATGACTGTATAAGTCATTGATATCTCAATGACAAATACACCAAATTCAGTCCTTAGTGTCAGCTTGAAATGTTATAAATTATATTTGTTGACACTCTATCTGAAATACTTCATACATGATTGTGCTACCCACTGAAATAATTCTAAAACAAAACTGAAATTGCTGGAAAAACTCAGCAGTTCTGGCAGCATCTGTGGAGAGAAAGGAGAGTTAGTGTTTTAAGTCCAGTGACCCTTCTGATTTCTTTGTCTTGTGAGTGACTTGCACCAGTCAGTGAGAGAGTCTCCTTTACCTACAATAAGGTAGGGGGACACAAAAACAGAAATCAATGGAGAAACTCAGCAGGTCTGGTAACATCTGTGGGGGGAAAGCAGAGTCAATGTTTCAGTACGAGTGACCCTTCTTCATAAACACTGCCAGTTGCCTGGCTTCTCCAGCAATTTTTGTTTTTGTTTCAGATTTCCAGCATTGTCGTTCTTTGTTTATCACATGCTTGGGTGACTAGGGGAAAGCTCATTGATTGTGGCCTTCACAGCACACTAATGCTTGAACTCTGGCTGGTACACATAACAAAGTCCAGTTCCACAAACACATCTTCTAGAGTTGAAACCCTGTCCTTGTATACTCTTCAAAGGGCGAACACAAAATGTGGCGTGCAGTTGAGCAGGGAGTCAGCAGTCCCTCATTATCTTTGTACTGACAAGATCACAGCCCCGTCAGTTTCGACTTGCCTCTTATCCATTTGTTATCACATCGTTAGGTGTGACATTTATGTAGGTCTCTATCCTCAGATTGTCAACTAATTTATATCCACAGCCATTTTTAGCTCTATTAGCCCTCTTTTAGAAACATATTTTGAAACCACAAGTTAAAAATGTCAGTAGTACTTCAGGGTTCTCACCCATGGACACGACAGCTGCTTCTTATGCAATGCCTTTTCATTATTGGCAAATTGAACTCGTTTGAGCTTTCTCAAAAGCTTTCAGGATTTTTGTCACCTTTGCTATATCTTATTTGAAGTGTCCCCAGTTCGACAGATGAAGTTTCCTGCTACCACCACCTGTTTGTTCACTGCACCAGACCAAATCTAATCCAGTTCAGTGAATAATTATGCAAATAAGTTTAACCCACAGTATTGACAGCTGTTAACAGTCTACCTTTTTGCTGAATTTATACCAATGTTTAACCACTTAGAACTATGCTACATTAGGGCATCAAATTTAAATTTTGAAAAAAAAAATCAGTTTTTGCTCTAACTATCATAGCGTACCTTCTATTTTTGGAATTATTTCAAATATCCAAATCTTTTCAAGTTACGACAAATAGTACCAAAATTGCTGTTCTAAGCTAATTATGCAAATTTTAGCAGTGGCCAATACCATCAGGAATGTTAGCAAACAATAATAGTCCTTTAATAGATCAGTTGTACACAAAGAAATGTATTTCAATCATACTTAAATGCGTATTTAATTATGCAACTATTGCTTTAATCTTCTTTGCAATGAATGCCTACATGCAATGATCAAAATGGTTTTATACTCTTGTCAGATACTAATAACGTGAGGCAATGAATGATATAAGAAAGCAAAATTTATTTAACAATTGTGTAAACAAGGGAGTCCACCACTCAGAACATCCATGAGGCAATTCAAAATATTTTTGCTCAATTGGCATGTTTATTCTTTAACTTCATTTTCACATTCGCTTAATCTGTTGATTATCTTACCCAAATGTATTGTTACATATCGATCCCCCTTCATCTTCCAATCATCCCAAGACCGCTGTATTTTGATTGGTTGCCTGATATTCCTCCTTTCTCTCTGTTCCTTCACCGATCATGTCTTAATTTTTTTTGCATGACTCTCTCTCTCTCTGACATTTTGCAAGGGCAATCAGTTCTCAAGTTGTGGCAGGCGAAATATCCATGATTCCTCACATCAGTCCTGATCAACAAATAGCAAAAATAATTTAAAGAAACTTACAAGATGTTGGTGAGGTCTGTGCTTTGTACTGTTGAGTGGCATGAAATTTTTGTCAGTCCTTTCTTTCATGGTCAATCCTTGATTTACAAGTCAAACATTAAGATGCTTTGAACTGTGACTTTGTGTTCAATGAGTAAAGTTTTCTTGCATATGTGAAGATCGACTTTGAGTCCAGTACCTGAAACAAGGTTGTGGGTGTTGCCACCTCATTGAAATGTTGCTGAAGCTGGCTGAACATCGGCAATGGTTTCTACAAGCAGCAGTGAGTACCCAAGTCATTCTTGGGGTAGAGCCAAAAAGGTTCTTGCCAATATGGAAGTAAACACCTGCAGAATGCAATGTCTGGGGCCTCTTTGAAGACAAACTCCAAGTGGCAAATTAATGGGTTTGGGTTTGGATTAAAAGTTTAATGGAGTAAAAGCCTTCATGCCCTAGTAGCTAGGCCATAGGAATGAAAGGCTGTATTTGCATATAAAACTCATCCTTGAGAGACACTATTGGCTCCATCAATTTTGAGTCTCTTTATTTTAGGTATTTTGATGTTTCTGAAGATGCCTTCATTCTGAGACAGCCTCAATCTCATGTTTTTGGCCTGACTTAAACCAACTACTCAAATTGGGCCTTCCAGGCCTTCTTCCCTGGAGCCAGCTCTCTGTTTTTTAGATCAGTTAGGGCATGTTGATCGGGGCAGGTTTGGACGGCCGAAAGGCCTGTTCCAGTGCTGTGTTTCTTTTTTCTTCTCTTTTGTTATGTTGATTGGAATTGCAGCCTTAGGAACCTACCCATCATCTTCTAATGGATGACATAGTCAGTCAGTTATGGGTCACATGGTGCAAGACCACAAAAGGTCAGACCACAGAAATGTGAGGTCAGACCGCAGAAATGGTACCAACATCAAGCAATATTTGCTATTGTCATGTACCAGAACACAAAACTATCTCTGCCCTAACAAAGAAACTAAAATGTAGAAGCATACCCAGTGCTTGCTCACTTTCAGAATAATGGCAATCTTCAGCTGAGAACGTGTTAATTGGCATGGTCAAGAGATCAGATTGACTGCTTTGGCCACTGCCAGGGCAACAGCTATCATTTAGGGTAGGACCCGCCAGAAGCAGCCTTTGTCTCCATGTGACAAGACCTGAAAAACGTCCAGCATTATCTTAATAAATGACAAGTGACAGATGAACATTAGGTAATGACCATCTCCAAAAAGAGGAAATTGAGAATCCCTACAGTGTGGAAACAGGCCATTCAGCCCAACAAGTCCACACCAACCTGCTGAAGAGTATTCCACCCAAACCCATTCCCCTACATTTTACTACTGACTAATGCACCTAAACTACACATCCCTGAATACTATGGGCAACTTAACATGGCCAATTCACCTAAGCTGCACATCTTTGGATTGTGGGAGGAAAGCCACACAGACACGGAGAATGTGCAGACTCCACATGGACAGTCACCTGAGAATGGAATCGAACCAAGCCCCCTGATGCTGTGAGGCAGCAGTGATAACCACTCAGCCACCCGTGCTGCCCTAGCCATCTCCCTTGGGGTTCAATAGCATTTCCATCCATGAAGCCCATTCTGGAGGTTACTGTTGACCAGAAACTGAACTAGACCAGCCTTATATTGTGTGGCTACAAGAGAAGAAGAGAGGCAAGGACTTGTGCAGCATGTAATTTCTCATACCTGGTTAAGTTTCTACATTCCTGATGCTGCCAGTGTGGTGGATAGTTTGAAATAGATTGGCTAATAGCATGGCTAACTCTTGAGCTCAAATCCTTAGTACTATTGCCCATTGTCCCTCCAGTATCAAATGCTTTCAGCCATTTCTTGCAATCTGTAGAGTAAACCAAATTAGCTGTAGATTGATGTTTGTAATGCTGCAAACACCAGGAGATGATCAGGCTAGATCAGCCATTCAGCAATTCTGGCTGAAAATGGTTGCAAATGATTTGGACACATCTTTTGTACTTATATGCTCAGCTCCTATTTATTGAGGATGAGGATATTTTTGAAGCCTACTCCCGCTTCTTTAATTATCCACAAGTGGATGTATTGGGGCTATAGGATTGCTTAGCTCTGTTTATCACTTACTGCTTACATTGTTTGGCATGCAGGTAACCTGTGTGGTAACTTCACCTAGTTGACACCTCATTTTTAGGTATATCTGGTACTATACCTGGCATACACTCCTGCATTCAACCAGGCTTGATGGTGGTGATAGAGTGAGAGATAAACCAGCCTATGAGGTTATAATTTAAGATTGAATTTAATGTGAGCATCCTGTGAGTCACCATTGATCAAAAGCTATAAATACTGTTGCTATAAGAGCAGATGGGAAGTTAGGAATCCGCTACAAGTAACTCACCTCCTGACTCCCAAACATTTGTCCACCATCTATAAGATACAAGTCAGGAGTGTGATGAACCAATCCACACTTGCCTGCATGAAGTTTGACACCATCAGGACAAAACAGTCACTAGGTTGGCACCACATTTACAAATCTTCCCCTCTACCACCAACACATAGTAGCAACAGGGAGTAGCATCTGCAATATTTAATTCCAAATCCTTTCTTTAAAACAAAACACTATATTTTTCCATCATCACATATAATATCTTGCTCCTTGCAATGCAATATAACATGCAAATATGTGACTTAAGAGAGGTTTAGGCCATTCAGGCCCTTGTCTCTTCTCCACCATTCAACAATTTTATGGCTGATTGGATTCTAACCTGAGTTCCATATTTCCATCTACCCCTGATAGCCATTGTTAGTCAGAAATCTGTCTTCTTCTTCCTTAAAAGTAATTAATGACCCCACTACATCACTTCCTGGGTAAGAGTGTTCCTCTGGACAGCCCTCTATGGAAAAAAAAGCCTTCATTTTCATTTTCACAGAGTGGGTGATGTGCTTATTTTTAAATAATGTCCCCTAATTCTAACACTCTTTTTAAACTAGTTATATTTCTGTGAGGCATCCTGGAAGGTTTTCTACATTAAATATATTATGCATAGTAATATTGATTTATTTCATGGACACAAGCCACTTTAAATCGATTTTGTGTGTGGTTGAAGGAAGTACATTTGTTGAAGGTGAACCTTTTTCAAGTTTTATTAAATATTACAGCTGTCAGGTGAACAAGTCTGATCTTTACCCTTTGTTGGATGAATAGTGCTGCACCATTGTAGGTCAGTCAACGACAACATTAAAAATTAAAACCAGCTGTAAAAGCAGTTAGAAAGTTATTTAAAATCAATTGAAACTGATATTTTTGCCGCTGACTAATTCAACAATGGAGACGCAGTAGACTGGAGCTCATAGTTTAATTGGGATCATTATGTTGTAGCCTGCAAGCAATATGTGTGCAAGCATTCTTGAAATTCCTGCACAGAAAGACTGATGCACTCTAGAATAATTTGTTCCAGTTCAAACTCTTTCTTTCTTCCTCTCTAACTCTCTCCTCTGTTGTGTTTGACAAATAAGAACCCAGTAGAGGAAAACTAAATGACAGGGCTGTCATAAATGGAGAGGATATACTGAAAATGATTAGCACTA
This sequence comes from Chiloscyllium plagiosum, assembly GCF_037043375.1. Classification (NCBI taxonomy): domain Eukaryota; kingdom Metazoa; phylum Chordata; class Chondrichthyes; order Orectolobiformes; family Hemiscylliidae; genus Chiloscyllium; species Chiloscyllium plagiosum. Next base: position 63,482,739 of record NW_028270143.1, on the reverse strand, counting down.
CGGAAAGCAGTTCAGTGACCTGGTCCACACAAAATGCATCTGAGAATGCTGAGAAAAACAAGTTAGAAATAGCAATGGTATTAGCTAGAGTTAGGAGGAGGACTACTAATCAATACAACTAGTCAAGAAAAAGGAGTCAGACAAATGAGGAAACCACAAGACAGGTAACATAATATCAGTATTGGACAAGTTGTTGAATATTATTGTTGACATGTTAAAAACAGGGAATAATCAGAATAATCAATGTGGATTATTGAAAGAAAATCATGATTAGGTAACTTGATTGAGTCATTTGATGAGATAAAAGGAAAGGTTGTTCAAGAGAGTGTAATACATCCAGACTTTGAGAAGGGATTCAACAAAGTTTCACAAAAAAAAATAGAACTTGATATGAAACCAAAAGCCCCTGGAATTAAGAAGAAAATAGTAATGTGGATGTGGAATTAGCAGAGTGGCAGGAAGAAGAAGGTGGTAGTGGGTAGACATTATTGTGATTTTAAAGTGTTTTATAGGAGAAAGTGAGGACTGCAGTTGCTGGAGATCAGAGTCCTAAAGTGTGTTGCTGGAAAAGCACAGCAGGTCAGGCAGCATCTGAGGAGGAGGAGAATCGACGTTCCAGACGTAAGTCCTGCATCAGGGCTTATGCCCGAAACATCAATTCTCCTCCTCCTTGGATGCTGCCTGACCTGCTGTGCTTTTCCAGCACCACACTTATCGAAAGTGTTTTATAGTGCAAGTACACAGAATCATAGAATCCCTACAATCTGGTCTCAGAACTTTGGCAGAACTTTGTTTAGAAAAGGTAAATGACCATTGAATAATGTTTCCCAGGATGGCAAGCTGACAAGTGACTGAACAACATTGTGAGAAGTATTTTCAGATACATTGGAGTATATTATTCCGTAGATTAAAATTCTATTCTCCATTGTACAATAGTAAAACTTAGTGATGATGATATGAAAACTGCCCAGAGCAGTGATTTTGTTTTTCCCTTGAAATTCAATCCGTTGTTAATTTGTTTGTTCCAAAGCTCTGACAGATGCAGAACTTTCACTATTTCTGAATTGTTTGTCTGTTTTATTGATTTGACATATCTGAATGTCTGGCTGTGTTAGGAGGCTTTATTGTATTCTGTTTGGGAGAATTTGTTGACACATTGGTTCAATGGAATCTCATTATCAATGTTTGACTGATTTCTAAACTCTCTAAATGAGTTTTGCTTAGCTGCAGTAGTATATGCTGCTAGCAATCGATAAGGTCTTTCTCCCAGGGTAGAGGAGTCCAGAACTAGTGGACATGGGTTTAAGTTGAGAGGGGATAGATTTAAAGGGGACCTGAGGGCAACCTTTTCACACAGAGGGTGGCATGCATGGAACTAGCTGCCTGAGCAGGTGGTGGAGATGGGTACCATTCCAAATGTAAAAGGCATCTGGATGAGTACATGAATAGGAAAGATTTTAAGGGATATCAGCTGAATGCTGGCAAACAGGACTAGATCAGTTTAGGATAACTGGTCTGCATAGATGAGTTGGACCAAAGGTCTGTTGCCATGCTGTTTAATTCGATGACTCTTTGTTAACTTATTTTGCAGATTTATGATCTTAAAGAGATTTTTAGCTGCACATTAAAGTAATGTTTGTTTATTTTAACAGACATTTGGTGTCTTAAGAAGAGTTTGGTTATTTTAAGAAAGTGGATATTGAAGTTGTGTTTATTTTGGCAGATTTATGAACTATGAAGAGACTTATAGTATTTTAACTGGATATTGAGGTTTGTTAATTTTGACATATTTAAGAACTTCTCAAAAGTCTTCCTAAAAGTATTATGAAGTTAATGTTACTACTATGGTGTATATAGACTTCTAAAAGACATTCAATACGTGTCTGTGCCACAAAACAGACTTGTGAGAAATGTTATAGCTCATGGAATAAAAACAACAATAGCAGCAAGGATGTAAAATTAGTTGTGATAAGAAACAGAAAATACTTGTTAGTGAATATGTTTCAGACAGGAGGAAGCTTTGTAGTGGAATTCTGTGGTGGTCTCTTACTTTTCCTGATATATATTAATGATCTGATCTTAGTATGTAGGGACAATTTCAAAGTTTGTGGATGATATAAAACTTGGAAGCATTATAAACTGTGACGAGGACAGTCTAAAATTTCAATAGAACGCTGACAAGTTTGTGAAGTTTGGGAGTAGGTGATAGTTGTAGTTCAATATGGAGAAGTATGAGGCGATACATTTTGGTGGGAGTAACAAGAAGAGATGGTATAAAATGAAGGGCACTCCTCTTAAGTGTGTGTAGAAGCAAAGAGACCTGAGTGTGTAATGAATATGTCATGAAAAGTGGTAGGATAGGTGGGGAGTGAATGCTTGATAAGACATGCAGTATCAGAGGCTTGATTAATAGTAACATGGAATATAAGAACAAGGAAGTTGTGCTGAACCCCCAGCTGATTGCCATACTGTAGACTGGTTTGGATGTCACACAATTGAGGAAGAATGTGAGCATATTCCAGAAAGTGCAGGAGTGGCTTACAAGAATGGTTGCAGGGATGGAAAACTTCTGTTATGAAGATAAATTTGTGAAGTTGAAAGTGTTTTCCTTGGAGAAAAGAAGGCTGAGGAGATTTGATGGAAATTTTCATAAAAGCTTTGGACATAGTAGACAGAGAAAAACATAAAAGGATTGAGAACAAAACTGTGCCAATTTAAAATCATTCGCACAAGTAGTAAATATAATGTGAGAAAAAATCTCATTCACACAGCAAAGTGATTTGGTCTAGAATGCGCTGCCTGGCATGTGATGGAGTCAGTTTCAAATGAGGCATTCAAAAAGTCATTAGATGATTGTTTAAATTGGGATAATGTGCAGCATTATGGAGAAAAGGTGGGAGAATAGCACTTTGTCTTGATGCTTATTTGGAAAGCCAGTGCAAACATAATGCACCAAATGGCCTTCTACTGAACTGATAAAATCCTGTGATTCTGTGACTTGTGAATTCTGTACAGAGGACATACTGGATGAGAGAAGTAATGGTAATTGTGTAATAATTATGGTGACACTCTCGTCATAGAGAACAGAAGTGATGTTTTGGTCCATTGAGTCTGTGCTAACTGATCTAGCCTTGAATATTATGACATTTCCATGACAACACTCATCCATTTTTCTTTTAAAGGTTATCAGGTTCCCATCTCTACTGCCCTCCAAGGCAATGCATTCCAGATTCTAACACCCCCTCCAGATGAAAACAAATCTCCTCTAAACCTCCAGACCTCCACCTTAAAATTATGTCCCAATATATTGACCCTTCAACTAAAGAGATTAGCTGCTTCTCATCCAACCTGTCCATAATTACATATACCTTAATCAGGCACACCTTCTGCTCTAAAGAAAACAACCTAAGCCTATCCAGCCTCTCCACGTAACTGAACTCTTCCAACATGGCCAATATCCTGGTGAATCTTCTCTGCATCCGCTTCAGTGCAAACTCATCCTTTCTATAATTGGCAACAAAAACTGTACACAGTACTCCAACTATGACTTAGTTCGCTCCAACATAACCTCCCAGCTTTTATAATCGATGCTATGCTTGTGTCCTTTCTGAATTCTTACCCACCTTATTAACCTATCCTGCCACCTTCAGGGATCTGTGGGTAAGCAACTCAATGGTCTTCTGTTTCTCTGAATTTCCTGGTGCCCTATCATTCATCAAAGACTGCCTTGTCTTATTACTTTTTCCACAGTGCATCACCTCATATTTACTGGGATTAATGCCATCTGTCATTGATCTGCCCATTTTAACAACCAATCTATGTTTTCCTAGAACTCAAACTAATAACCATCTGTCCAAGCTTTATGTTATCTGCAGACTTACTTATCATCACCCCAGATTCTGATGTGTATATACATCATTAACAATAAAGGACCCAGCACAATGCATATGGTATGGCACTGGGCATTCACTCCAGTCACACAAGCAACATTCTACCACCACTGTCTATCTCCAACCAATAAGCCAGTTTTGAATCCATGAGGTCAAGTTATCCTGGACCCCACAGTTTCCCACATGGGACTTTGTAAAAGGCTTTTTCGAAATCCATTTATTCCACGTATACTGCACTGTCCTTATCTACACAGCTGATCACTTCCTCTTAAAATGCAATCAACTTTGTTGGGCATGATCTCCTTCTGACAAGATGTGGAGGACTAGTGCTGGACTGGACAGACAAAGTTAAAAATCACACAACACCAGGTTCTAGTCCAACAGGTTTATTTGAAAGTACTAGCTTTCGGAGCGCTGCTTCTTTATCAGGTAACCTGATAAAGGATGAACACTCCAAAAGCTGGTATTTCCAAATAAACCTTTTAGACAATCACTTGGTGTTGTGTGATTTTTAACTTTGTCCTTCTGACAAAGCCTTGCTGACTATTCATAATCAAATCTTGCCTCTCCAAGTGGAGATTAATTCTGTCCTTCTGGAGTTTGCACAACAGTTTCCCTATCACTGATGTGAAACCTACTGGTCTGTAATTTCTTATTTTATCTCCATCCATCCTTCTTAAAAAATGAAGTTAAAAATCACACAACACCAGGTTATAGTCCAACAGGTTTAATTGGAAGCACACTAGCTTTCGGAGCGACGCTCCTTCATCAGGTGATAGTGGAGGGCTCAATCGTAACACAGAATTTATAGCAAAAGTTTGCAGTGAGATGTAACTGAAATTATACATTGAAAAATTGATTGTCTGTTAAGCCTTTCATCTGTTAGAATACAGTGATAGTTTCACTTCTTTCACTTCTTAAAAAATGGCATCACATCAGCTGTTCTCCACTGCTTTCAGCGGAACTAAGTGTCCATTGTTTGTGGTCCATTTCATTCCCTACAGGAAAAGGGTCAATGCTTCACTGCTGCTGTTTTTTTTATCACTATGAAGACTAATTCAACACCTTCCTCCTCTATTTTTCCTTACTGCAATAATATGTCAATTGATTTAAACATCTGCTTCCACAACTGAAAAGAAAGGCTGCCATGTATCCAGATTTAATTTCCCTTTTTTTCTAGAGGGAAATCAAAACTCGATAACTTGAAAAGTAAATATATTTCAGTGTCACTAAATACATCAGTGAGAAGACTCATATTTTTCTAAAACAAATTACTTTCAAGTGAGACAGAGGTAAAGAATAATTGTTCTTCAACGTGAAATACTGAAATACAGTACGTTCAGACATCTGTCAATAGGAGATTTTCACTAGGAAGTGTTTCTGGGAGAGGAAGTCTAATTTGGATTTAGGCAGAAGGGCAGGTGAAATTTTAATTGCATTTCCCTGGTACCTGTTCTTTCTACTGGGATGTTTCTGTATTTGGAGCAATTCCGTTTCAACCAATATATTATTTCTTCAGAGTTTTATTGAGACTTCCCATTTAAAAATTAATGACTAGACTGTGACATGGTTCTCAATTGGCCAGTTTGTTTGGGCAGTTGAGAAATCGTGATTTTGGAAGCAAATACAAGAAATATAAGGTGGAGGAAAGAAAAAGATGGCTAGGCAAGCAGCAAAGGGCTTCAAGAAATGCTGTCACAAGCCGATAAATGCTGAAATATAGCAGTGAAAATGGAGCTACCATACTATTTCTCAAGAAAAGAAGAAAAAAGAGCCATTGCTGCTTTTCTTGATCCATTCAATAAATATTACCAGTGAATTATCCATGTCCTTGTTTGTGGAATAGTTCAACAGACACTTTCTCCTTGGCCTCATCTAAAATCAGGTCGAGTCACAACAGCAGGAACATTTGGGTAGGACATGCCTGCCAAAACAACTGAGCTGCTTTCGTTGCAATGTGCTGATTTGCAACAGAAAAGAAAAACCCTTTGTACACTGTGCTCACATATTCAAGTAAACTCTAATACCTTTAAAAGTAAATAAAAAGATGTTAGAGAGACATTGGTATTGCATGAGCTTCAATGTGTCATGTTGCTCAAGATGGTAACAGAAAAATGAAGCTGTCGAAGGTAAAGTTGAGACCCTATGATAGAACAGTACTCATCCATAACGACAAGTTAACTTGAGAGTCCAATACAATGAAAAAAATAACAAGATCTTCAGTTCCACATAATAGTTCCCAGCAAAATCCCCTCATCTCAGCTGTAACAAGTAAAAAGCTGGAACAAGTAAAAAGTAATGGAATAAATTTGAAGTATTTTCCAAGACACAAAGTCATTGACTGCTGAACAGATCCTAAGAGATTACAAAGATCTTTTCAAACATCTTGGTTGTCTTCCAGGTGAACATCATCTGAAAATTGATGAGAATGTGAGACTAAGGATGTTCCAACTGCCTTGCAATCCAGCCTGAAATAAAAGATAGAGAAACTAGTAAAAATGGGACTAATCAAGAAAATGAGAACTCTGACAGACTGGATTAGCACCCAGGGCAACCTGGAAAGCTGAGAGTCTGCATAGATCCAAAGTACCTCAATAAAGCTTTGAAGAGATCTAATTCCTGCATAAGAACATAGAACTCGGAGCAGGGGTAGGCAATTCAGCTCCTTGAACCTGCTCTGACATATAATACTTTCATGGCTGATCTCATTTCAGCCTCAACTCCACTTTTGGCCAGCTGTCATATCCCTTTAACTCATTACTAATTAAAAACTCCTCGAACTCCTCCTTTGATGCCAAACACTGAAGAGGTTCCGCCATAACTTGCCACAACTTAGGTCTTTAGTAAGTTAGATGCGCAGATTGGAAAACACCTAGTGAAGTTGAATGAAAGTAACAGTTTTCTGACTATGTTCTGAACATCACTTGGGAGGTACAGATGGCTGCATAAGTTTGGTATTTCTATTGCTTGGAAAAAGAGTCAGTGCAAGCACCCTAATTTAATCAATGATCTTCCAGGAGTGAAAGTGATCATGAACGATCTGTTCCTTGATGACTGTGGAGACATGCTGGATGAAGCCAGTACAGATCATGGTCAGAAATCAGCAAGACTGGCAGATGCAGCTCACCCGCTGAGACAAAAGCTGAATGGGAGAAAACTGCAACTAATGATGATTGAGACCACGAACACAACATTGTTCTGACAACGAAAATAATTTACCCTGGTTCTGGTATAATGCAAATGATAGCAGAGATTCAGCAACCGATCAATGTGTGAATGTTTGTGGATGTGAAGTTGATTTATCCTAGATTGTGTCAAGCTTCTTGTGTGTTGAAGAAACTACTGATCCAGGCATGTAGGGAATATTCCATCACGTTTCTGACTTGAGTCTTATCAATGTCAATATGCTTTGTGGAGTCAGAAGGTAAGTTACTCACCACAGCATTCCTAACCTCTTGTAGCCATTGTATTTATATGGCTACTTAGGTTTTAGTCAATGGTAATCCCAGCACATTGATAATGGAGGATTCTGCAATAGTAATGCAACTGGATGTCAAGAGGCAATGTTCAAGTTCATACCCAACTTGTTGCCAGAGTACAAACAGCATATTAATCAAGCCTACTGCAATACACATGCAATGTCAATGAGGCACAGAACAGGAAACAGCTTTTACATGCATCAAATAACTAATGACAACAATGCCAGTACTAAGGTACTGTCATGTCAACAATGTAGTCACCTTCTAATCTGATTCCACTGAAGCAGCCCTCACCCAGCAAAGACTACCATTATGCTTTCATCTGAAGAATTAATTCAAATGGAATAACATTAAGAGTAGGTCTCAATTAAGAGAGAATCAAACATTGCCTCTTGACATCCAGTTGCATTACTATTGCAGAATCCTCCATTATCAATGTGTTAGGATTACCATTGACTAAAAACGAAAGTAGCCATATAAATGCAATGGCTACAAGAGGTTAGGAATGCTGTGGTGAGTAACTTAACTTCTGACTCCACAAAGCATATTGACATTGACAAGACTCAAGTCAGAAATGTGATGGAATACTCTCTACAGGTCTGGATCAGTAGTTCTTCAACACTCAAAAAACTTGACATAATCTAGGAGAAATCAACATATTTGATTGGCACCACGTCCACAACATTCACTGCCTCCATCACCAACACTCAGGAGCATCAGTGTGTACCAGATGCACTGCAGAAATCCACTAATCCTCCTTAAACAAACAGTACCTTCAAAGTCCATGACCACTACATCTAGAAGGACAAGGATAGCTGATGAATGGGAACATTTCCATTAGCAAGTTCCCCTCCAAGCCACTGTCCTGCCTTAGAACTATATCTTTGATCCTTCAGTGTCACTCAGTCAAAATCCTGGGGTTTCTTTACTCATAATATTGTTGACATGCCTACACCAAAAGGACTGCAGCAGTTCAAGAAGCCATCTCACCACTACAATGTCAAGGAACCCTCCAACCGCAGGGGATGAACTTGGACTTCACCAGTTTCTTCATCCCCCCTCCCCCCACCTTGTCTCAGCCGGATCCCTCCAGCCCGGCACCGCCTTCCTGACCTGCAGTCTTCTTCTTGACCTCTCCGCCTCCATCCTACTCCGACCTATCACCCTCACCTTGACCTCTTTCCACCTATCACATTTCCAACGCCCCTCCTCCAAGTCCCTCCTCCCTACCTTTTATCTTCTCCTGCTGAACACTCTCTGCTCATTCCTGAAGAAGGGCCTGTGCCCGAAACGTCGAATCTCCTGTTCCCTGGATGCTGCCTGACCTGCTGTGCTGTTCCAGCAATAAAGTTTCAACTTTGATCTCCAGCATCTGCAGACCTCACTTTCTCCACTACAATGTCAAGAGCAACTAGGGATGGGAATCAAATGCTGAGTCAACCAGTGATGCCCATATCCCATGAATGTATTAAAACATTGACAGAAAGTGCTTGGCTTTCCTTCTGAACATTTCAGCGAGTATCATTTTTAGAGAAAACAAGTGATGATAGAGTCTGATCACAATCCACTTCAATTAATCTTCTCAAACTATTCTAACCTGCCCCATGGCACCTACTTTGTTAGCACAGATATTATTTGGAAATGAAATACAAGCAAGGAATGCTGACATGGTGTGAAGAGTTCACATGAGGTGGAGAACTAACATAATAAATGGACCTACTCCCTGTTTAAAAGACATTGGTGGTGTCAGTAGAGCATAAATTATTTTTGATTTAACAGGAAGCAACAGCACAACATATTCTGCTCAAGATCAACCTAGCAGATAGAGAGTCCAAAAGACCCTTACGATAATTTTTTTTTTCAGAAAGCACTGCTGAGCCACGCTTCAATCAGGCAATTCCAAGGACATCAATGCGTCTTCAAAGCAATTGATCTCAATGTCTATCTGCTTTGGATTCAAGATCCTGGCAGTGGGCATCCTGCCTAGGGACAGCTAGTGGTCAGCTATTGAGATTGCCAATCAGAATCCATCTCTATTCAAAACCCATGGCTGCTGCCAAACGGACATCTAACAAAGAGTATGTGAACTCCAGGATTTTAATATAACTCATAAGTACAGAGCTAGGGAAAATATATCATAACTCTTTGATTACAGAATGCATAGAACCTTAAATAATTGCAATGTTTCACCAGTAACGTCTGAAATTATTTGAATACATTAAACTATCCTGTGTTTTATGTCTACATAGCCAGACTCCTTTTCTTTTTCTGCTCAAGAATTGCAAATTACTTTAATTATTGGAACTACCAATGAATCATGTGATGTTTATTCTATAGTGATAATTCACATTGCATCTGAGTGAATCAGTTTTCCTTGCTAGTACTTCATTTCCAATTGGATACCTCAAACATATTTCTGAATAAATAATAGAATTAAAACCCATGTTAAAGTTGAATGTGAAAATTGTGACAAAATCCATCCAAATGTACGAAAATACTTGATACAATTAATTACTTAAAAGCATATTGACTACTGTTATGTAAATACGTATCAACAATGCTACACAAGTGGACATACGATGCTTTTCTGATTGTTGGTCAAGGGAAACAAAGTTAATAAGAAAACCTAGAAAATTGCGCAGTGCCCTCTAAATATAGTCTTACAGTGGAATCTTAAATGTTGAAGGGGAGAGCAGGCTGTTTCTTGATGGAGAATGCGTCAGTTGAAATCACTGTTGTACATGTCGGGTGTCAGAGAAATATTTATGAAGTTTAAGGTGCAATTTGACAATTCTGTTCATTATTCATGCTTTATGCTTACAATTTTCTGTTCTCAGTGTAAAACGTAACACAGTGGGAGTGTGAATATGGGAGATTCGAACAACGTTATCAGTCTGCCCAACTCTTTGCTTCAAATATCTAGAGAGAAGCATGCACCGAAACAAAAAAATTCCCCTTAATGGTGCATTGGTTATTTCCCTAATTTCAGAAAAATTGCTTGTTTCTTGCATTTTCAACAAAAACATTTCAAAATTCCATTGGGAGGGTTGGACTCAAAGACTTACATAATTTATTTTTATGTTGATTGAATACTGACTTCATAAATTGTGACTTATCAGGCATGAGGGATGTGATAATTTCTGGGAGTGTGGGAAGGTACTGGCAGTTGTTGGTCTGATTAAAACTATTTTTAAAAGTGGCTTTCACAGGTATTTTGACAAAAGAAAATTGAAACTCATTCATGGGGTGTGAGGAGGGAGCCCAGTTTCACACTAGACATCAACTATTGAACACAATTTCCACAAATTCAAAAAAAATTTAAAGTAAGTAACAAAAAACATTGTTAAATTCCACCAAGTGATATTAATCATACATGATCAATACTAAACATTGCTCATAATTTCTACAAATGATTCTTCAGATTTCAAGTTTATAGTATAGCAAGGGTGTACTATGAAGAGATTTAAAAGGGAAAAAATATAAATGGGCAAAAGTGAACCAAGAGAAAATGTTTTAAAAAACACTGGCACGGTTAATATTATATTATTCAGCCCTATACAGAATATACACTCTCCCTTTGCTTGCTAAATTAATATTTTTCCCCCATTAATTGTAAGATAATTTCACTAATAATGATATAGGCTGAATCATGTGATCATTGCCTCCCTAGAGTAAATAAATCATGGAATTGTGTTTGTATAGGATCTTTCATGATCTCAGGATGCCTTGAAATGTGTCATAGCCAATAAAGTGCTTTTTAATTCGAAGCACTTGTATTAAAGGTCATGGGTAAGTTATTTCTATGGTCTCTATGCTTCTTTTGTGAATTATTATACATCTAATGGTCATTCTCACATTCAAAACATCACTATTATCCAATGGCAATTTTGGTCACTGCTTATGGAGTAACTTGCAAAGAGTACTGGCACGGAATAACCTTTTACCAACATCATTATCATTTATTTGTAACTAATGCAAAGGAAAATGTGTATTTGACAATATGTATTGTTGTGCCATTAAGTCCATACTGTGATTTTCAGCATTATCTAACATCATCAAAACAAGCATCAGTCTATAAATTCTTATTTAAATAATATCTTCATATTTAATTTCTTACTTTAAAACTTTATTGGGAAAAGGCACAATGTTGTAGCTGAGAGAAAATGCTCATATTTAATATTTCAAAACCAATTTAATGAACCACCTAAAAAACTTTAAAATTCTTGTTAATTAATTAATTAAAATTCAATTGCTGGATTCTTCTTGTTGGTGAAATATAATTAACAACACAAGTTGCTCAGAAATCAACCGGTAAATAAAATAGTGCTTGCTGTGTCTGAGAACCTATTTATTACTTATTGCTGTCCCGTTCTTTTTTGAGCAATGATAAGCCATTTCACATTATCCATTTTTAATACTTTTAGCATTATGAGTATTAGGTTATGTATACATCAACTGGGTCTTTACACAGTTTATCCATATGTTTGCATGATCCCTAAATCTGTAAAATCTTTTGACTGTCAGCAATGTTACTTTTTTAGCATTTAAATTAATGTTCTATTATATTGAGAATCATTAACATGCTTGCTTTCCTCAAAAAAGTTGAGAGGAGTTAAATACTTTGAAATCGAAGTGCCTTAGGTCTACTGACAAATATAAACCAACTCTCTTCAGACCAATTGGATTATCAATCAGGTTTTGATGTCTTATGTTGCAGAATTGTAACATCTTGCCAACAAAATAGAAATAGGATTAGAAATGTCAGTGAATTGGTATTACATTGCAGTCTGCATCCATCTGGTATATTGCAATTAACAGAATGAACAGTGAACATACTGTTACAAATGTTTATCTGACATTAAAGTTCAATAAAGGCGAGCCTTTTTCCAGCCAGGTTAGTTTGGTACTGAAACTGTGTCTGAATATTACCAGTCATGTTTTCACGTTTATAAATATTATGTTTATTCTTCAACTTGATACTGTTTAACCATCTGTTCTGCTACTGAGTGGGCAGCTTGGTCACCATGCAGCGCCATTGTAATTAACTTTCTGATCGCAGAACAGATTCAGAAACAAAGGTGGTCTAATACTTTGGCACAGCTCGACGTTGTGTACCCACACTTGAGTAATCCACATATTTCTCCTTGAAAAATAAATGTTGAGTGCCTGTTTTGAATGAGATAATTAACCAGTGGGGACCATATCATGTGACTATGATGGGTAGTATTGTCATTTAAATTAACAAGACACCAGGAGACTCAGGTACAGTTTATGGTTGTCTATGCATCCGAACCCCAGGAGAAGGAGCCTCTGTAATCTGAGACTAAGTTCTGGAAAAAAATCCACAAGTCATATTTTTTTTTCACTCCTGGTCACACACCAAATTCATAATCTAATCATTCACATTTTATGTTCACCAGACATCTCAATGTTAACTTATTCATTTTCCATAGTTGCTATTTCAAGTATTGTTTATATCCACCCAATACCCTCCTTATATTTTTCTGATTGTGTAGTCTAGCTGTCCTCAACTCTCTATAAATCACTCCCTGGCCTGGCTCTTTACCATTTACTTAAGTACTCAATCTATATTTAAATGTTCTGTATTAACCTTTTCAGTAGCAAGGATGATATAGCAAGAAGATATGTAAAGAAAGGAGTCTGGTAATTATGGTGTTAGGATAATGTTTCAAAATCAAATTCAATAAAAGAATTAGTAATTGGAGTCAGAAAAATCAATATGAAATCTGAATCTTACGCATGGAAGGATAAAAAGATTATTAACAAAAGATTTAAAATGTGCAAATATATCTAACTACCAAAAGTATGAGGACTACACAATGACTGCTGCCAACTGCCAACACCCATGTCTCACAAGTGAATAATAAAATTAAGCATATAAAAATGTATTAAACTTTGCACAGTGTCACCTTAAAAGTACTTTTGCTGATAATTCCTGATATGAAAGTCAGAGTGGGTACCTGATCTGTCAGAGTCGCACCGAGATCTGTCAGGGTTCTGCTCACTCATCAGTCAGGGTCTGGGCCATACTTAGTTCCTGAGTTGTGCTCACTGAAAGTGAGTTCAGCGACCACTGGCATGGTAAGAAAGTTGGGGAAGTCAACTGTGGAGATTGCAGATAGGATGCTAGGATGCGGAAAGGACAGTCATTTTGGTGGTGGTGGGGAATCACAACATTTAATGGAAGGAAATGAATGTATTTTGAAGGACATGAGTTTTTGTAGCAAAGTGAGATGGGAGGGGGAGTAGTTACTGATAATCACCCTGACTTCAATTCTGGGAGAGGTATCATGATGATTGGCATGACAAAGATTTAGATTAAATGATTGGGTGGGGATATGTAGATGTGTTGATGCCATTAACAGGAATTGCAAGGGCAAAAAGAGCAGGACATTGTTTTGCTGGGGAGCGATCACTGAAATTAACAGACTGAACATGTGACTCACTTCACAAAGTGTAACCTGTGTTGCCTTCCATCCTCATCTGAATCACAAGTGCAGAATGCAAATGAAAAAGGCTGTCACCACACCCGGTGTAGGCAGATCTAAGTGTTTTTTGCTGTGTCCACTTTGTCAACAATGTAAAGCCTTTCAAGGGGCAATTACAATAGTGAACTTTGAGAAGATTTGTAGCTCAGGTTGAGGTTCTGGATGTAGGTTTGCTTACTGACTTGGAAGGTTGTTTTTCAGATGTTTCGTCACCATACTAGGTAACATCATCACTGAGCCTCCGGATGAAGCACTGGTAGCACAGCCTGCTTTCTATTTATGTAGTTAGGTTTCCTTGAATTGGTGATGTCATTTCCTGTGGTGACATCATTTCCTGTGGTGGCGTCATTTCCTATTTTTTTTTCAGTGGGTGGTAAATGGGATCCAAGTCAATGTGTTCGTTGATAGCGTTTCAGTTGGAATGCCATGCTTCTGGAAATTCTCGTACATGTCTCCGTTTGGCTTGTCCTGTCTCAGCCAAAGTGATGTCCTTCCTCATTTGTATGCAAGGATACTCATGAGAGTGGGTCATGTCTTTTTGTGGATATATAAAAGTTTGTTGTACTTACAGTTTTGATGTTTGAAATGGTGTAGAAATACTGTTTGTTGAGAGTATGAATTCTTCTTAGGATATAGTTCAGAAGGGGTCCTTTGCAATTCTGAGAGATTGCGGCCCTCAGTTGAGACATAGCTGACTGTAGAGAGGTTAGGTGGCGGCGCATGGCTGCGAGTGTGGAGCAGAGGAACCTGAAGGAGAACCGTTGCTGGTGGTTTTGAATTTGTTGTCTGTATTGGTTGTCCTGTTCGGATCCAAACTGCGCTGGTTTGAATGTAGTCCGGCGTCCAAGTGGAATCAGTTGGTTGTGGAGGCAGGTACTGAGGAAGCAGATGTAGCTGTGGTAACGAGTCTGTTTCAAGGCATGGTTGAAGAGCTTCAGAGTAGAGGAGATGACCTGGGGGTTGCAGTATGTGAGAGGGAGACAGAGAGAGACTCACTGAGATCAGGAAGAACTTCTACAAGGTAGGCATCCTTGCAAGAGGATTCGCAGTAAGGTTAAAATCAACTAGGCGAAAGTGAGGACTGCAGATGCTGGAGATTAGAGTCAAGATTAGAGTCGTGCTGGAAAAACACAGCAGGTCAGGCAGCATCCGAGGAGCAGGAAAATCACCATTTAGGGCAGGAGTCCTTCTTCAGGATTCAGGTTTCATTCATAATGAAGTGCTCCTGCCCGAAATATCGATTATCCTGCTCCTCGGATGCTGCCTGACCTGCTGTGCTTTTCCAGCACCACTCTAATCTTGACTCTAATCTCCAACATCTGCAGTCCTCACTTTCACCATGTCTTTCAGTGGCTAGTTGATGTTCATGTATCCTGATGTCTAGTTTTCTGTCTGTTTGTCCAATGTAATATTTGTTACAGTTCTTGCAAGGAATTTTGTAAATGACATTAGTTCTGCTTGTTGTCTGTAAAGGGTCTTTCAAGTTCATTAGCTGCTGTTTTGATGTGTTGGTAGGTTTGTGGGCTACCATGATGCCAAGAGGTCTGAGTAGTCTGGCAGTCATTTCTGAGATGTCTTTGATGTAGGGGAGAATGGCTAGGGTTTCTGGATGTGTTTTGTCTGCTTGTTGGGGTTTGTTACTTAGAAATCCATGTTCTGTGTTCATTGGGTACCTGTTCTTTTTGAATACACTGTATAGATGGTTTTCCTCTGCTCTGCATAGTTCCTCTGTGCTGCAGTGTGTGGTGGCTCATTGAAATAATGTTCTAATGCAACTTAATTTGTAGGTGTTGGGGCAATTGCTTCTGTAGTTCAGTATTTGGTCTATATGTGTTGTTTTCCTGTAGACACTGGCTTGAAGTTCCCCACTGGCAGTTCACGCTACTGCGACACCTAGGAATGACAGCTTGCTGTTGTTTCAGATATCGGTAATCATAAAATTCTGAAAATGAAACTTATGCAGTGACCACCTACATTGAATACAAATCCAGGCCACAAGCAATCTTGACCATGTCATTACAAATTGATCATAGTTATTTCAGTGAAGCAGAAGTAATTCCAGCAATCTTAAAACAATCCCCCATGGGTCACAATTTGTAAAGACAATGCAAGGTGTCAAAGTCTCCAAAGGTCATGGAGCTGATTTTCTCTCATCTTGAAATGTAGCTTTGACCAATATGCTCTTATTTGTAATACTGCCTTTCTTGTATGATGTGCATACATAGAGGATGATTCAATACTCGTACTGCACTTAAAAATTACAACTGTATTTGGCAATGTGGCTTGCGTTGCATACATCATGTCAAGGTCTATTATGTCAATGATCCATGTACAGGCATTGAATAGTCTGCCTTGTCAAACTCCTCCATGTCCACTCCATCAAAGACCACGCAAAGCTATCATTTGTGTGTGATGTGTATGCTGACAGCTCACATTGGCAAGCACCTGTTCCTCTGATATTCCCCATGTAGGTTCATTGGGGAACCATGCAAATCAATTCATCCACAGCACAAGTTGTCATCACTGTGGCCATGATGCAATTAAGGCACAGAGAAATTGTAGAAGAACAAAAGTACAAGCAAGCCCATGACCAACTGCGACTTCCAGTTGCTGAACAGTCTCCACATATTGAAATTTGCAGCTGAAGGTTGCTTTGGGATGCGTATGAAGTACAGAAGCCCAAATCAATCATCATCAATGTTACTTCCTCGAATAAGGCCCATTGTTGGCAAAGAGAGAGGATATCCTAAGACACAGTCAAAGAATTATATTATCTAATTGTCCTGAAGGTGGCCATCCTAACCCACTCACCATCAAGGTAGGAGATGTGCTAAATATATAGACCACAGCCTGAGGATCCACTGAGGATCTGTGTGGGATCTCTCAATCTTCAACCAATAAATGTATTAAGGCTGTTAGAGATGCAATTTGTGACAGATCATATCACTTCATGTCATTTCCCCTTGACATGGTCAATGTCGCAGTAGGCTTTGGAGAATCTTGACAGTGTTGAGTACTTAAGCCACTAGAAACAGTAGTGCAGTAGGCTACTTGACCCTTCAACCTGCTCCACCATTCATTATAACCATGGCTGCTCATTGAGCTGAATGTCCTAATCCTGTCCTCCCCCCATACCACTTGATCCCTTTAGCCACAAGAGCTGTATCGATTTCCTTCTTGAAAACACATAATGATCTGGCCTTAACCACTTTCAATGGTTGTTAGTTCCATAAGCCCACAGTCTGAAAAGGTTTATTTCTTATCCTTAAACCCTGCTTCTGGACTCCCCCACCATTGGGAACATCCTTGCCAAGAGGTATAGTGTGCATGTCATGAGGTGAGCAGCAATGAATTTTGTGAGATACTTTGTTAGAGCTTACAGAGAGAAATCCTCCATAAAAGTTCCTGAAATTTGACACATAGCCAACTCTTGGCAAAATTTAAATATGTCCAATCAATGGTACAATAGATAAATCATTTACATATTTTAATAATCATAACCCTATTCTCATGCTTCAGGATTGATTTCAAATGCACTACATATGGGCAATATTTATTTTAGAGATGAACAATAATTCAACAGCGTTCTTAAAGGGCAGGGAATCTTTCAAAATTACTGCGACTGTGAACCACAAATTTCCAGTCGATGCCATGAAGGTGCTAATCAAACGGGTGAATAACAGAGAGATGGTGTAATCTCCATTATTTACTTGTATTGGCTGGACAAGGAGATCGGATGAAATTGTGACTTCAGTTAGTGCACAAGATTCCAATGTTCTGCTGTCCCGCAGTGAATGGGAGAATGAATGAACACCTGTTAACAGGGTCTATCCAACAATGGAAGGAGCATGGATGCTTATACTCTTGGAAATTGTAAGAATAGGGTAGAGTTCTCAATACAGTCCCCTGCCTCCTTATTCATGAAACTGTTAAAAGGAGTTTAATAAATTTTTGCACAAACTGAATTAAATCATTACATTTATTATTTGAACAAACACAGTTCAGGCATTAGTGACATGCATGTATCTTATTTTAAACTATGGACAAAATCATTGTAATTTATTCAGAAATTGCAGTAATATCTGAAAAAGATTCATAACTTTGTTTGCATATTTGATATTGACAGTTAAGCAGTCAAATCTCAATTTACATTTGTTAATTTATCGATAATCACAGCCACTACTTGGATGATACTCATTATGAAAAGTAATTGGTCTTGACAGATTCAGATCTGTCAGATTTCTTAAATGAAAATCAGCATAATCATGAAATAAATATAGATAGTTCGAGGGAATAATAAGACGTAAAGAAACAAAAACAAGGAAAGTGAAGGGAAATGAGTGCTTTCTGGATCTTTAACATTACTCATTTATATAAGGGGAAGTAAGTAGCTTTTCTCAGGCCTTCAATCCAGCTGCTGGCAGCTACAGTACATTCTGGAGAGTTAATGAACACACTTTTTGGTAGCACCATATAATCAGTGATTCAAACCTTTTAAAATCCAAAGTTAGAAAATGTGATGAATAATTTAGAACCTCTATTCCGGTTAGAAATAATGAGATGGGCAATGTAATTCATAGACAGTGACTGATCATGTACATTTTCCATTGAGCTTAGTGCAAACAAAAGAAAATTATAAGCTTGTTATGAAAATTCACAATGATCCCAATGAACCCATGCAGATGCAGAACACAGTGGCTAGCACTTATATTCTCTTCTTCGATGATTTGTTTTTCAGGATCTTATAAACATTTATTGATTTGCTTGTCATTTTACATTTTGCATGTGTTTGAGGATTCTATATTCGTTAAAGTTTGAGCTTTAACTGTCCTGCTATATTTTGAGAGGTCGTGACAATCACTGGACACTTACATAAAGATATAAGGTGGACTGTTGAATGATAGCACTTGCTTGTGAGTGACGTGGTGCCAAATTCATCTTGACACCCACTGTCGCAATAGAAAATT
This sequence comes from Chiloscyllium plagiosum, assembly GCF_037043375.1. NCBI lineage: Eukaryota > Metazoa > Chordata > Chondrichthyes > Orectolobiformes > Hemiscylliidae > Chiloscyllium > Chiloscyllium plagiosum. The sequence continues at coordinate 63,463,894 of NW_028270143.1, read as the reverse complement.
CCGATTACCTGAAAACTGAGCAATTCTCTGTCTGCACATTTTGAACCATAGAAAGGTTATAGCACAGAAACATGTCATTCAGTCTATTGTATGTACACTGGTTGAAAAAGATAAATAAAGAACTAGTTGCATATTCTAATCCCACATTGCAGATATTTTGCCCTGTAATTTAGGTGCAGATCCAGATTCCTTTTAAATGACTTAAATTTTTCTGCCTCAGCAAACCGAGCAAATTTCAGACATCACAACTCTCTGGTGGAAAAGGTTAGCCCCATGTTCCCTTTCATTCTTCTACCAATCGCTTTATATCTGCTCCTTGGTAATTGCCCTTTCTATTAGGAGAACCAGGTCTTTCCTGTCCATTCTGTCAAAGTTCCTCATTATTTTGTACACCTCAATTATCACCTTTCAACCTCTTCTGTTCTAAGGAACACGACCCAAGCCTATCGAATCTTTCCCAGCACCAGCAATTTCCAATTTCTTCAGAAAGAAAACAGACATCAATGGAACAGGTAAAGATAATATTTTGACAGTCCTTACTTTAAGTTGCTAACTGATAATTTTGTCAGCAGCTGAGATATTTAGAAATTTCGATAATACCTGAGCACTTGATCGTGAGAAAAACATAGAATACCAGTATATACCTGAGCACTTGATCGTGAGAAAAACATAGAATACCAGTATATCCACGACAAACTATTAGGCAATAATGTGGATGCACTATTGCAAAGGAACAATTATGGATCCGTGGAGCATGGTTTAAGTAACTGCAATTTCTTAAAATTTGGTAAAAATGTTTTTGGATAATTTACTGTAACTTTGGTGGAAGGTGCAGGGAAACTGGGACAGGTGTGATTTTTTTATTCGCAGCATTTAAAGACTGAGATTATGCAATCCCACAATCATCTTGTGCGCGGTCCAACAAATTTAGTTCAGGATTTCTTCACATAGATCCCCATGTCAATCATTCTTCTCTGAAGCCTTTCTAACATATCGATAGCAGCCTGCCAAACATTGCATACAATATTTCAATGTATTGTCATCAATTATCAATATGAAGTTAAAATGTTTCAGCAGCATCAGATGGCCTTGATAAGCAAGCTGCTGTTTGTTTAGTTTGGATAACAGCTTCACATTCCATGTAAGGTTTTGATTAATCGTCAATAATGATGAGCCTTTTCCTTTTTACAATGGCATCCATTCTTTCATCATTTCCTACACACTATGTGGTGCCTCACATTTACTTAAATTGGTCTGAATTCATGGCATCATTATTTCACCAAAACTTGACATTAACCTCTGAAATTTCACAGGCATAAAATAAATATGGGAATCCAGAAAAACCTAGAATTTACAGTGATGATTCTACACTTCTCCAGAGGGGTACAGCTGAGGCACCTGCAGTACAGATCAATAGATATCAACTGAACTGGCAAGATATTCTGTTCTTGTTATTAGTATTGCTGTAAAAGTTCTTGAAAAAGTTGTCCCCTGTTGAATACAATTGATTTTTAAACAGACTTCATAATTATTGCTAAACGCCCTTTGATATTCCCTTATATTGGCATCAGATTTTAAAAACATTGGGAAAGAATTTTTTTTAAATCCTGAGAAATTGGTAGATCTTTAGATGAAACTTTCTTTAACTTACTTCAAGGTAATTGACAAGTGCCCTTTTTTTGCCATGAAAACAAAAAGTGCGAGAGAAATTCAGCCAGTCTGGCAATATCTGTGGTGAGAGAAACAAGAGTTAATGGTTAAAGTCCAAAATGACTTTTCAAAGCTAAAGGGGGCTGGATGAGTGATGGCTTTTATGCTGTTAACTATAAAGAGAGGAGTAGCAAATGGAACACATGGTAAGGGTGCCCAGAGCAAAACCAAAGAATATGCTAATTGTCGTAGACGAGATATAGAGATAACATAGGTGGTGATAGTAGGTGTGAATAGTTGAAAACTCATTAATTAGTAGCCGAATAATGTGTTGCTGGAAAAGCACAGCCAGTCAGGCAGTATCCGAGGAGCAGAAGAATAGACCTTTCAAACATAAGCTCTTCATCAGGAATAGTCAGTAGCCCTTGTTTTACCTTTAACTGCAAAATCCGGGCAATCAAATTCCATCAACAAATCCCAAGGCGATTCATTTTATAGGCTTTGATCCTTTTCTCCCAAACTAAATTCAGTGATGCAAGGCAAAACTTAATTTACATAATCCCTCTATTTATTTTACTGTGTTTTTTTAAGATGAAAAGCCTTTGGAATACATGTTGAAGAATGTATCTCCTTTAATTATTCAGTGCTGTAACTAACTCAAATTTCTCACTAAAAACACATTGATTGCTATTTCCAGAAGGCATTCTGTCTGTTTTGCGACAAAGTAAGTCAATAACCTTATCATTTAAATATCCTGAGGATAGATTAATTATCAACCATCATACTGTGCTGTGAGTACGTTTCCTATTAAATGTACAGACTGTGAGATCGAATTTGAGTTTCTAACTTTATACTTGGAAGTTTGAAATACTAAGATGTCGAAAGCTATGTAAAATGTTTCACATTTTGAAAGCTTTTTTTTGTCCCATTATTGGAACTAATCAATCAAAGGAAAAGCAATTTAATTAATATCTTTTTATGAGGAGCATTTTTACATCCAAGGAAACAGATTAGCCTATCAAGTTCTATTTGCAATTCAATTAGATTATAGCTGATCTATATCTTAACCCCAATTCCTTGCTTTTACATTCCTTAACACTTATACCTTTGAAAAATCTATCATTTTCAATTGCTATTGAAAGAATCTTAGTCAGTTGCTGCATTGCATCTTGCAGAGGTACACACTGCTGATGATACTCAGTGTTGGTAGTTGGGGGAGAGGGAATGTTTTTGGATCTGGTGACAATCAAGTGGACTGCTTTGTCCTGGATGGTGTTACGCTCTTGAGCTTTTTTGGAAATGCCCTCATACAGCCAAGTAGAAAGTATTCCAGTAGATTCCTGACTTGTAGCTTGTAGATGATGGACAGGCTTTACTGAATCAAGTGGTACGTCATTCGACAGCCTCTGTTCTGCTCTCGTAGTCACAGTATTTACATGGCTTCACAGCCAATTAATTACTTTTGAAGAATCATCACTATTCCACATAGGTAAACATAGCAGCTGATTTCCACGAACATAGCTCCCACAAATTGTAAATGATGAGGCAGTATCTTTTAATCATGTTAATTAAAGAATGAACACAAAATCAATCTTCTCAGGTTGATTATAGAAAGCATTATAATTCTCTACAGGTCTGAGCGTTGCTCCCTTTAATTGTCTTGTTTTCTGGAGGCTGATGGTTTATGTATGTCTGTATTCAAATCAGGTGGGATTTTCTACTCCCATTGGCAACTTGGCCAATGATAAAAATGTTGGGGAAATATGGCAAAAATGATAAAATCAGATTCTCAACAGCAGGGAAAAATATTCTGATTTTCCCTCTGGGGTTGAAGCAGTGAGATCTAAATCTCGTTAATGAGTAGTGATTACCTTATTTCCATGCATTTGCATCTTGTTATTGGTTACAGTTGTCTCATTCCTGTGCAGCTCCCAATTCTTCTTTCCTTCTCTGAGATGCTAGATGGACTCGATATCTGATTTGAAAGTCTTTGCAACAGTTCATCTCTCGCTTTTCCAGGCCTTTGGACAACTGACTTTACCACAATGTGCCTTTGTGTTCCAAGCACTGTCCTTGTCAACCCTTCATCCATGCAAGTCAGCATTGACAAACTCTCATCTTCACGAGGTCATCATGCTCTTGGATCAACTCACACACCAGTTCAGCTCTTCGCAACTTCACTCTAGAGCTCAGGCAAACTTATGACTTGCATGCTTCTGCTAGGTTTCTCTACAGAGACACACATGCATCTCATGCATCTATGCAGGGATGCATTTGATGTATCTTAACTTACTTTGTTCAGATTTGATTATTTTGCACTTACTTGGAAGCTGCCAGCCTTTAAACCTTGCATTGCTTTCCAGTGCATAGACTTGTCAGTGCTAACTTACAGGTTGTCAGCTTCGATTGTAGCGGAGGGCAGAAAGAGTTAATAGCTTGGGAGGATCAAGTAGGTAAGAGCCATTGAGTGGACATGCAGAATGAAATGACAGTTGTATGCATGAACCTTGTTGAGAAGTGTGTGCAGTGGCAGAATTATAGTGAATCATTAGATTGCAGAGAGAAGATGGTGGTACTTACACTTGCAGAGTGCAGAAGATGACTGATCTTCTCCATGCACTGTTGTGTATTACCTAATATCCAGCATACTGCACTAACCCAGGCCACTATCTCAGTCCAGGCTGGCAAAGACTGATGGTGTGGCCTCTGTTGCTGGTCAACTGGAAAAAGGATGCCCTCCTCTGCAATACTCTGTCCAACAGCACCTCCAGGTTCCTGACCAGAAAGGGAGAGCTAACTTGCCTTTGTAGGCCATTTCCTCAGGGATAGCACTGGTACACCACAGTGTGAGGGCTAGAACCTGGCTTGTAGTGTTTGATGTGACATGCAGCTAGTATTTAGTTATTGGGGCAGCAGTGTGAACATTGCAATGTCCTGGCAGCAGTGAGAACCTCCAGCTGTCCTTCCAAATAATTCTTTCAGACAGCACTGAAGAGGCCAGTTGAATAATTAATCAGATGGAGAGCAGAAGATCACATGAGAAAAGTCACCATTGGCCATGGTGAACCAGTGCCATGTCTTTCACTCGAAAAAGTACTTTGCCAAAAAATTGGGAAATTTTAGCCGAAGGTTTCATTCAACCAGAAATGAAACTATAATCTAATATGCATGTATCAATGAAAATATGACAAGAAATGCATATGAATTGCTCAGGCATGAATATAATTTTGTTTGCAAACTCTCAACAGGACACAGAAACCCAAGGTTGTCAACTTTCCATGGGTGTGTTTATCTAATTCCATAACTCATTTTTGTATTGTGTTGCTCCATACACTTTGGGGTACAATTCAGCCCTAATTTTGCTGACACCTGACTCTCAACTGCTGTGAGATTACGGTTTTCAGGTCCACCTTCATTTACACAATTATTTCTAAGTACTGATTAAACCAAAAAAATGTTCTGGTCAAAATCAACTTAGTCAAGTAACAATACAGGTGATAGGAAAGCAGCGAAGTATGCAAGGCAAAATTAACATGATGGAAACAATTGAAGAAACGTATCAGAAGAAGTGGGGACAATAATCTGAAGAGTTTATTTAAGATTAACAATTTTTGCCAAGGCTGAAAACGTAGTTAAGATGAAGGATTAGATAGTTCTTGGGACAGATGGACATTTGCAATCAATGAGTGGCACAACCCTACATAATCACTCCTGCTTGATTTCTGCAGAAAACTAATTGGCATTGTTTGAAATATTATCGAGCGGGTTTTCAATCACTTCATATATTTACTTAGCAAGGGTATTGAAGATTTTTTTAATTAATGTGCGAACATGAGCATTGCTGGCTGCCAGTATTTATTGCCTGTCCCTAGTTAACCTTAAAAAGGTGCCTTCCTGAACTGCTGCAGTCCACCTGCTGTTGGTTGGCCACCTGCTGTGCTGTTTGGGGCTGGATTTCCAGGATTTTGACCCAGCAACTGTGAAGGAACAGTTATATATTTGCAAGTCAGGATGGTGAGTGGTTTGGAGAGGACCTTTTAGGTGGTGGTGTTCCCATGCATATGCTGCCTCTGTCCTTCAATTTGGAGGTGTTCATGGGCTCAGAAAGCGCTGTCTAAGGATCTTTGGTGAATTTTTGCAGTGTGTTTTGTAGTTAGCAAACATCGCTGCCACTGATTGTCGGTGGTGGAGGGAGTGGATGCCTGTGGATGTGGCACTATTTCAGCAGGCTGCTTTGTCCTGGAAGATACCAAACTTCTTGAATGCTGCTGGAGCTGCACTCATCCAGACAAGTGGGAACTGTTCCATCACACTCCTGATTTTGTCCCTGGTAAATGTTGGACTGGCTTTGGGGAGTCAGGAGGTGAGTTACTCACTGCAGTATTCCTAGCTTCTGACCTGCTGTTGTAGCCACTGTGAATGTGGTAGATCCAGTTGAGGTTCTAGTCAATGGTAACGTCAAGGATGTTGATAGTGGAGGATTCCGTGATGGTAATGCCATTGAATGTCAGGATGTGGTGGGTAGATTGTTTCTTATTGGTGATGGTCATAGTCTGGCATTTGTATGGCGCAAATATTATTTGACACTTGTCAGCTCAATCCTGGATATTGTCTAAAATTTAATGCATTTGAATGTGGACCTATTCAATAACTGAAGAGTCACAAATCGTGCTGAACATTTTGCAATTATCAGCAAACACCCCTACTTTTGACCTTATGATAGAGGGAAGGTCACTGATGAAGCAGCTGAAGATGGTTGGGCCAAGGACACTACCATGAGGAACTCCTGCAGTAATGTCCTAGAACTGAGATGAATGACCTCCAAAAACCATGACCATCTTCTCATCTGCCAGGTATGACTCCAACCAGTGGAGAGTTTGCCCCGTGATACCCATTCCAATTTTGCTCGGGCTTCTTGATGCCACACTCAGTCAAATGCAGTCTTGATGTCAAGGGTTGTCACTCTCACCTCACCTCTGGAATTCAGCTCTTTTGTTCATGTTTGAACCAAGGATGGAGTGATATCAGGAGTTGAGTGGCTCTGACAAAACCCAAACTGGGTGGGTCTGAGCAGGTTAATACTGAGCAGGTGCTGCTGGAAAGCAGAGGTGATGACACCTTCCATCGTTTTGTTGATGATTGAGAATAGACTGATAGGACCGTAATTGGCTGGGTTGGATTTGTCCTACTTTTTATGAACATGAAATAGCTGGACAATTTTTTACATTGTTGGGTACATGCCAGTGTTGTAATTATACTGGTAGAACTTGGCTAGGGGAGCAGCAATTTCTGGAACACCAGGGCTGTTTCTGGAATATTATCAGGAACCAAAGCCTTTGTAACATCCAGTGCCTCCAACCATTTCTTGATATCATGTGGAGTGAATTGAATTGGCTGAAGATTGGTATCTGTAATGTTGGGGACCACTGGAGGAGGCCATGATGCTTCAGCCATTTGGATATTCTGGCTAAAGATTGTTACAAATACTTAGTCTTATCTTTTGAACTGTTGTGTTGGTTTTTTCCCATCATTGAGAATGGGAATATTTATAGAGCCTCCTCTTCCAGTGAGTTGTTTAATTGTGCCCCACCATTCCCAATTGGATGTGGCAGGACAGCAGAGTTTAGATCAGATCCGTTGGTTGCGGGTTCGCTTAGCTCTGTCTGTCACTTGCTGCTTTAACTGTTTAGCACAAAAGTAGTCCTGTTTGGTAGCTTCACCAGGTTGATACCTCATTTTTAGGTATGCCCCCTTGCACTCTCCATTGAACGAGGTTGATCCCTTGGCTTGATGGCAATGTTTGAGTCAGGAATATGCCGAACCATTGGGTTGAGCCAAAAAGGCAACTCAATAGAGTTAAGCTAATTATGATCAACTATGTTCGAACTGAATCATGAAATTGGCTTAATTGGCTAAATGACTTTGTCCTACCATTATGTTCCTGGGGTTGCTTTCTGTGGCAATGCACTACACAATCATGTGGGTCAACATTGTGATCAAGCTTGTGACAATAGCTGACTACTATAGCAAGCTCTGTGCTCTCGTTGGAGTAATTGGAGGTCTCCACTATAACTGACACATATTTCAGTACCTGCCATTCTGCCAATGTGTAACAAGTTTCAATATTTTACATATATATGATCTGGCATTGATGGAACTTGGACTGAAAAACAAGCATGAGTTGTACCTGATTACTCTGCTGTGGCATGTTTTATGCAGTGCCATGGAATTGATGGTGCACTGTGATTAGAGATCTTTTTGAAGAACCCTGACACAAACATTAGGCTGATATTCACAACTTATTCATCCCGAGTGTGCCAGCACAGCCATCTAGAGGAAGAGACATGTTTACCAGAATAATTTGTAACTCCCTGAGGCGTGCTACCTCTCTTTTGAGATTTTGAAGTGTTGGTGTGAATCACAGTATGAATTTCTTGACATCCTTCCAAAGGTTCAGAGCATTGATAGTGGAAAGCTCTTTGGTTCCAATAGAAGGAGTCTAGGGCAAAAATATATAACTGAAGCAACTGCTGTTAAAACACTTGAACATTTAAATGTCATTAGGCAAATAAAGGAATTGCAAGAATCTTTGCAAAGTCTAATGCACTGACCTTAAAATTAGTGATATCTTTAAACAATACCCACCGAGTTACCTGAGCTTCCTTGTCATCTTGCTCAATGTACATATTATGGGCAGAAAATTTCACAATTTTGTCAATTGATCCCATTAACTGATTTTCCCAGTGTCCTGTTCACAACCCAAATCACAAAAGATGAAAATCAGTTATTTTCTGTCAGTTTTGCATTATTCTGACTTCTTTGCCTCTTCATGATTATTACTTTTATACCAGCAGTAAGAAAGATTTAGCTTTCTTTTGCCAGTTTCTCTCTTTATTTGCTCTTGCCTACACAGATGGCCTTCATTTCAGTGAACTTTCCTGTGTCTAATGAGACCAGGAATTCTGACTGACTTCCAACAGAATGTAGCAGCTGTTGTGTTGGCCTGACCCACTTATGACTGGATGTTGCAACTTAAAAACAGAACTGCAAATTAATATTTTGGGAAAAATATGAAGGAAGACTTATGTTTGCTTATATAAATTATACAACAGAGTTGCTGTGAATATGGAAACTGAATCACATCATGCTGTCAATGAATTGATTTGTTTATCTTTTGTGTTATTTTCTCTGTATATCACTGCACCTGGTTGTTTGTTTTGCTTGAATAGTACTTAATGGAATGGAGCCTTCCTTGTCCATAACATCAGAAAAAGTTTCATTGTAATAAAGTGCATTTTTGGTCTTCAGATTATGAAATTTCACTCAGAGCAAAAGAGATATGCAAAAGATTCAAACCAAGAGAACTATGGATGCTGTAAATCAGAATCAAAAACAGAGGTTGCTATGAAAAGCTCAGCAGGTCTGGCAGCATTTGTGAAGAGAAATCAAAGTTAACATTTCAGGTCTGGTGACCCTTCCTCAGAACTGGGACGTTCTGAGGGTCACCAGACTTGAAATATTAATTTTGAATTCTTTTCACCACTGCTGCCAGACGTGCTGAACTTTGCCAGCAACCTCCAGTTTTGATGCAAAACATTCAATTGTTTCAGTCACTTAGGTTTTGCAACACCATCACAATTCTTCTTTGTCATGATGGACCTGTTATGAATGAAATGTCTACCTGAAATAATCTTCTGGGGCACATCAGAGAGAACAGTTACAAGTTGAGGGAGAGATGATATTGTAGTTGTAATGTCACTGGTCTAGTAATCCAGAGGTACAGGCTAATCTTCAAGCAATACAGATTCAAATCTATGATTTATAAAATCTGTAATTGAAAGCTAGCTTTTGTAACGGAGATATGAGGTGATAATTGATTATTGCAAAACCCACCTTTCGGTGAAGAAAATCGACCATTTTAAACTGGTGTAGCTTACATTTGTCTCCAGACTATGCTATCTGAAATGAGCTGGCAGGCAACTAAGTTGAAGGGCAATGAATGGTCACCTTATAGGTCTGATACTTGTTTGTGTCCATTTTTTATACGTTTGAGTGCAGTCTGATCTTACTGTGGTGTTAACTCTAAACTCATTTGATTTTTGCTTTTTAAATTGGTTTCAATATTGGTTTAGGATTGGTAAACATCACAAATTTTAATGAATCAACCTATTTTGCTTTTTCTCAGCCTCTTTCATTCTCCACTTAAGGTAGTGTTATGACAGTTCCCATTCCTCTTTTGTCTGTAATGGGGTTTTTATTTTGAGAAGGTATGTTTGCCAATTCAGTGAATACTGAAATGTTTATGTACTGCAAATATAAAAGACGCAGACAAATTTCCATTAAATTTTAAAAACCAATAGTATTTAGTATACTTAACTAGGTTTAAAAAATTTGAAATGCTCTAACTTTCACAAACACCCTCAAAGTTCATGCACACAAATAGATTACAGCATGGGAGAATACATTTCTAATTTAATATCAAGTAAAATAAAGGGCTGTACTGTACATCTTTTAAGTTTAGTGACTTGGCTGGCTTCGGGCTGAGATCGGTGGTGCTTTTGAGTTTGGCATCAATGTAATTTAAAGATATAGATGGATGATATATCTGTGCTTTTGAAAATGGTATCTGATGGTTTGTCTGCACCCAGTTGAGTGAGTATCCAGGTGGCTCTCTGAACACTTTGCTAATTGATAAGTGGGTATCAAAGATGATATCAATTGTATTCCTTCAAGAAAATGTTACTGTTATTGTAATGTGAAAAGGTTATCTCCATTTCAAAGGCTTTGGAATATAGAAAGCAGAGTTTTGTAATATTATGCTTCCACATTATGCTTCTCCTTTCAAAAGCTGGCCTTTTGAGTAGATAGCTTTGTCTTTACCTAATTATTGAATTGTGTAATTAACTTCTTGTTGTAAATTGTTGTTGAAAACATTCTTGTTGGCTCTTCCAGTTAGCTATCATAACATCAGTGGAAGACTGGGGCAACGATCTTGTATGGGAATGTATCGAAGGCCTTTGAAGTATTTCTGAGGAATGTCCCAATGAAAATACTTAAACAATGACTGGTTTGAAAGCTTGTACATGGTTTTAGAAGTGTCTAAATTCTGAAGCTATTCTGTTATTTGATGAACTGAGACAGTCACAGTATTCTTCATTCAACTGCAGCGTTTTTGCACGGAGTTTAATTTTATCACCATACTTACCGAAAAAATTTATTTTTTTAAGCATGATAATGGTCCATATATTGTATATACTATAAGCCTGTATGCTCAGACCTTGCTTCCATTGAGTTCGTCTTCAGACATTTTGACAGTTTGAGGTATATTTGCACGGTCATTTCAATGTTGCATCAGACTGGTCACCATCTTTTGCCGTACCTTATTCCGATTCTCATTGAATTGATAGGTGATAGATTCCATCTAATCAGTTTTTAGCCAGAAGTGTTGGGTAAAATAATTCCCTTCATTCCACAGTCCTGTAGGGGACAGAGGAGTCCAGGTTCTCATCTCTGTTTGGGATCTTCTCCTGTTCTGGAACATGAGACACAACGCAACTGAACTTTGACTCCCACCATACCTCAATGAACTGCTAATATTGTCTGTGTGCACAAATGAAGACTGGGTGTTCAGGTAAATCAGTATCTGTGGAATTCTTTTGTGAAGCACTCCAACAAGAGCCACTGTTTCCAAAGAAAATGTGAGAGTCCAGGAAAACCTGCAGTGAAAATGAACTCGGAGAGAATGAATAAATTCCTTTCATACAATGTGGAATTGCTTGAGTAAATGAGCATGGTATATACTGTTCACTCATTCCTTTTGTTGCACTCTGATGATTAAAGGTTGCTTTATGTTTATTTGGAGAAAACCTATATTACACTAGCTAATAAATTGCACATATCCAGCAGGACTATTAATGTATTTCATATTTGTTTCTTAGATTCAGTTATTCATATCAAATACGCCAATGTTTACAAATAATACAGCCCAGTAAAATAAGGAATTTGAATATAACCTGAAAGAGTTTGGTGTCCAGGAAACAACGCATTGTAAGGTATGCAACTCCTGCTGTAGCAAATTATATTTTGTATCAACACAGGGTAAACCCTCCTGCTTAATTTAAAACCAGCAACACAGAAAAGATTTAATCTGTAAAAATTGAGTGACTTTTAAAATAACTATTTAAAGTAAAATAAACTTTATTTCTTAAAGTATAAGAGAATAATTAACTAACCACTATTTATAATTTCTTTCTCTAACCTATCTTATACCTTCCCTTCTATAATACTAGTCCGATAAAACTCCTAATTAAAATTTACAAAACAACATTTCTTATCTCAAAACCAGGCACCTGTAGGTTCTTGTCTTCGGATCTCCCTGTGTCTTATTTTTGCCTTGTTAGGAACTTCTGCGTGACAGGTTACTGATCGAAAAGGGACTTTTAAGAGAGAGATTTTTGCAAGCAGTCTCTTACATGCTAGGACATGACAGATCTCTGCTCAACTATTCAATCTTCCCCAGGCCTATACTCCAGAGCATTGGATCATTGTCATTGGCTTTTAATCTTGTTGATATACTCAATTCAAACTTGATTGGAGTTTGATATGTTCCGGGTATAATTTAAACTGATTGGCTGACTTCAAATTTATTTTTGTCTCCAAGCAATGTACTAATCAAGTGGTTCGACCCAGTGTTACATGGTTACCATTTTTGAGTACACTTGGTGCTGTGTCCGATAGTTCTACTGCTTTTAACTCTCTTAAAGGTATACCCACATCTTCATAACACCTCCACTCTTAAGAAAAAATGAACCATCATAATGAAAAGGTGGCTTCTTTTTATTTCCCCAACTTTTTAAACACAATACCCTAACATACAAATAACTTTAATATAAGTTCACCTTAACCTTTTCCCATATATCTGTGTATATATACATAAAACATTAAATAAAGACAAATCTCATCAAAACTCTTATCAGTTAAATCCATGATAACAATTCTGCGATTACATTCTTGCAACCCTCAACATGTATGATTTTTAATTAAAAGTCTGTAATATAAGACTCCAATGAAATAGTCTCTTATTTTTATCTTTAAAACATTTTAAGAATGTAAGTGGATTATGGTCAGTGTACACGGCCATCTCTGACATATTGTTCATGACATACACGTTTAAATACTGTAAGGCCAGTACCAAACTAAATAGTTCCTTTTCAATTGTGGAGTATTTCCTCTGGTGGAAGTTGATCTTCTTTGAAAAGAAACCAACTGGCAGTTCAATTCCATCTTCATCTTCCTGTAGGAGTACAGCTCCAACTCCAATATCATTAACATTGATGGAGACTTTAAAAGGTTTTAAAAAGTTTGGTGGAGCTAAAACTGGTTTGGTGGTTAATATTGATTTCAAATGATCGAATGCCTCCTGGCATTGTTCTGTCCACCGAAACTTTGTGTTCTTCTTCAGCAAATCGGTTAACAGTGCCACTACACTGCTGAAGTTTGGAACAAAGTTCCGATAGAACCCGCTGAGTCCTAAGAATCGAAGCACCTCTTTCTTCGAGGTTGGTCATGGAAATTCCTCGATGGCCTTCGTCTTTGTGTTATGTGGGGTCCACCTTCCACGACTGACGTTATGTACCAGGAACATCGCCTCTGCTTTTGCAAATTCTGTTTTATTTAAGTTTATTACCAGTTTTGTTTCTCGTAGTCATTCAAAGTGCTCTGCCAAGTGTACTATGTGATTGTTCCAGGACTTACTAAAGATTATTGCATTGTCCAAATAGATTGCACAGTCTGTTAATCCAGCCACAACTCTGTTCATGAGTCTTTAGAATGTGGCGAGCGCGTTCTTCATTCCAAAGGGCATCAATTTAAACTGATATGGCCTATTTGGGGTTACAAATGCAGAAATTTCTTTCACCGACTCTGATAAATTTACCTGCCAGGAACCACGCATTAAGTCCAACTTGATGATGTAACTGGCTTGTACAATTTTCTCGATAAAGTCCTCCAAACGAGGAATTGGATATGTGTCCGATTTTGACGGCATTGACCTTCTGATAATCCACGCAGAATCGTTAAGTCCCATCTGGTTTGGGAACCAAGATGATTGGCTAACCCCACTCGCTCTGGCTGGGTTTGATGATGTCCTCATCGAGCATGGCCTCCACCTCCTTCTGGACCTGCCTGGCTTTAAGAAGATTAAGCCGATAGGGGTGTTGTTTTATCAGAGCAGTATTCCCTACGTCTACTTCCTGTACAATAGTCCGCCCCCATCTGATTCTTACATATGTCTTTGTGCTGTAGTAACAAATCTTTCAACTGCGTTCTATGCTGCTGAGACCGATAGCTTACTAACCTATCCCACTCCTCAAGGACTTCTTCATTTTTTAATCTATTTTGAGGCACATCAAAATCCATATCATCTGGATTTGATTCCTCACTCTGCGGGGCAGTAATTAACACCTGTTTCTCCAGTTCTTCCTCTCTAGTCTAACATGACATACCTGATTTTTTTTTCTATCTGGTATCTTTACTAAGTAGTTCACCTGACTCAACTTTTCCTCAATTTGATAGGGACCACTAAATCTGGCTTTGAAGGGATCTCCTTTTCCCCTCGGGAAAACGTCCGAGTTTCAGTCCTTATCTGCCACCCGCTTCATTCTACACCGTGCCCTTTTTAGGTGCTGTTTAGCTAACTCACCTACTCAATTTAATTTCTCCCTCACCTCCAGTATATAATCTAATTGTTGGATCTCCAACTTTGGTCCTGTCAATTTTTCTTAAATCAATTTCAAAGGGCCTTTAATTTAAAGGGAGTAAACTGAGTAGATGCATTTGGGGCATCTCTAATGGCAAAGGATACGAATGGGATACTTATATCCCAATCATTCGGGTAACCCTGACAGTGTGCTCTCAACATGGTCTTCAGGGTCCGATGCCACCTTTCTAAAGATCCCTGGGATTCAGGATTGGATTTAAAGTGCTGTATACCTAAGTTATCCATAACCTCCTTAAACAGCTTCACAGTAAAATTTGACCTTTGATACGACTGAATCTCTCTGGGTAGCCCATACTGCGTGAAGAAAGCTACTAACTCCTCTACCACCTTTCTTGCCTTGATACTCTGTAATGAAATTGCCTCCGGAAATCTGGTAGACACATCCATTATAGTTAACAAGTACTGGTTCTCACTTTTAGTTCTCGGGAGGGGACCTATACAATCAAATATAACCCAGATGCAGGAATTGGAAACAAAGGTGTTGTTTTTATTACTGCCTGTGGCTTACCTATCATTTGGCATGTATGACACATACGACAAAAGTTAACCACATCATTGTGCATTCCAGGCCAACAAAAATGTTTTTGTACCTTAGCCTGAGTCTTTCGTACTCCTAGGGGACCTCCTATAGGTAGTTCATGTACTACCCGTAACATCTCCTGTCTGTATGCTACCGGCAACACAATCTGGTGCACTTCGGCCCATTTCTACTCTGCACTAACCTGCCGTGGTCTCCATTTCCATCTGAGGAGTCTATTTTTCAGATAATAATCCTCTGGAATATTCTCTGCCTCCTTTTCAGAGTATGCATCCCCATATATATCTTTTATCATCTTGTCTTGCTGTTGCAAGTCAGTCTTTCAGGACTAAACACTTCTGTCTGACCCTCTGCCTGTTCAGATTTTTCCTGCACCATTACATCAATGAGAGTATCCTCATTCCTGAAGAAGGGCTTATGCCTGAAACGTCGATTCTCCTGTTCCCTGGATGCTGCCTGACCTGCTGCGCTTTTCCAGCAACACATTTTCAGCTCTGATCTCCAGCATCTGCAGAACTCACTTTCTCCTCTAACTGAATCTCACCTCCTTCATCTTTCTCTTTACTTTTCATTTTGTACTGTGATTTATAATAGTGGGATCTGGTTACCACACAGTCTGGGAAAATGCCAGGATATTTCTGTTTTAACTCCTCAGTTTCTTGGTCTTCCTTGGGCTTCTCCACAACAAGAGGTGTCACTCCCACCTTGGATCCTGCCAAAACATTCCCAAGAACAAACTGAATTCCTGGAATTGACACTTTGTCAATCACTCCCACTGTAACTTCCTCAGTCTAAATTGGCACTCCAACCTGATCTTACATAGGGGAACACTAAATTTCTGTCCCTCTATCTCACAAATTACCACACTCTTGGGTAACCGATCAGAAAGAGTACATATTCGCTCATCTCTTACTATCAGCGACTGGTTAGATCTTGTATCTCTCAAAATTATAACTTCTTGCACTTCTCCCCCAATTCGTTCTGTGTAAACTTTAATCAGAGATGGATTCTTTGTAGAGACCAGGTACTAACTCCAGACCCAGTTCCTGCTGAGGCTTTGCACTCTCCTGCAGCTCCTCGGCTCTTCTTTGGGTCTCCTTTACTACCTTCACTAATACCACTGGCTTAGCTTCTTTTACCTTATCTTTTCCCACAGTGCCTTTCTTTAACGATCATCGGTGTAACTTTGCGTGTCCCACCTTCTGGCAGTGAATACACCTTTTCCCAGTACCCTTCTGAAACCACCGGCACTGAAATTTGAAGTATCCAACTCAATTACATTGAAAACCCCTGAGGCCTTTCACCTCCTATCCACCCTCTTGGGTTTCGTTTTTATCCTGTGGTAAAATCTTACCAGTACGCTTGACTCTTGGTTTAGTAGTGTAAGATCTCCCCTTCACCCAACTTCTATCTATCACAGGATGAAATTCTGGCTGGAAGCTTGCCATAAGCACCAGCTAGTACTCATCTGCGAATTCTGCTGCCCCTCTCACTTCCTGAACTTTCTGTTCCTCCAGCTGAATTCTTACCATCTCTGGAAGTGAGTTGGCCGAATTCAAATTTGTTTTTGTCTCGAAGCAATGAACTAATTGAGTGGTTCGACCCAGTGTTACATTGTTACCATTTTAGAGTGCACTTGGTGCTGGGTCTAGTCGTTCTGCTGCTTTTAACTCTCAGTATACCCACATCTTCATAACAATGTGCAAAGAGGAAAATAACATTTGAGTGAAGCATCTGTGCTGCATGTTGGTTTAAATAAATTGCTGCTTAAGCTACAGAGATCATTTATTCTAATCAGTTATCCAACATGGGAAAAGAAACTACTCTTCATGGAGGTTGAGTGTCACCCATGTGAGTATAAACGTAAATAGACAATCCTGTTGCTAAGTATCATCAGATCCTAAGTAGTACTATATATGCACTCCATCTTTGGAGATAGGTTATGTATGCTAATATTCAGCAGCAGTATTTGTTAGCTCAGCAAACCATTTTACAATCTGACATTGACTAGATTTCCTTCAAATTATTTTCTTTCCCTGCGATTGCTACATCACAAATAGAATTGGATGATTCAATAATTTACGAATTCAAATGAGTACTCAATATACCATATTAAAAATGCTACTGAGAAATGCACACATCTACCCAAATAATATTTAATGATTTTAGAATCCAAAAATAGAATATGTTGAAGGTTGATGGATGTGGGATTGAGTTGCCCTAGATTTCAAATGAGGTTGGCTTCTGTATTCATTTAATGTTCGGCAACTGGTAGTACAGATGGAGATAATGCATTGAAAGGCAGGTTTCCTGTTCTCAAAATCTTAATGACATTTCTCGTGTCCACTCCTGATGATGGGCATTTCACTATCTGTAAAAGGTACTTATTATTCTACCTGCTGCTGGAAAATGAAATTGCCTCAGTTGTATTTAGTAAATGTATGCGTTTTCACATTTTCCATTTCGACTCCCAAACTGCTTTAAACAAAAAAAAGCTTGTTTCTGTGAAATTGATTCTCCCTTATTCATTCCTATTTAAAACAAAAGGATTGGTTGAGGTTTCATTAGGCGCAGTCATTGGATTTTGCATTAATTCATGTCATGCTTAATAAATGAGAAATAATTAAAGTCTAGCCCCCAGAAGTCTCTCCGAATTACATCTGGATTGCCTATTGTCACAGAACAGCTGCTCTGAACTGTCTTTCTTCAGGAAACTTACCTCTGAAGTGAAACAAAGACCAAGCAAACCGTTTCTATACTAAATGTATGAGGTTTTAGTTTTCAGCAATGTGATGCCTTTCCTATTTTTCTCACTATACGAGCCAGGCAAAATTTTTAAAAAGGATACCACTGAATATGTAACAATCAAAGCAAACAGTTCCTTTGCAGTAACTTATTAAAATAAAGGAACTTTATTTACCTTAGAAACACTGGATATATATGTAATATATACAGGTAGTTTTTCTATAGCATCCATTTATTAAACACGATTTGTCTATAATGCAATTTTTGAATTGCCTACTTTTTTTTAATAAAGTGTGCTCCTCTTACACACTTCTCATCCCTAGCACTAGGTGTTGTGGTGTGTGGAGGACTATACTCTGTGTCAGCATCACTAATTAGTCTTCCTCGTGAAGACTTCATGAAAAGTATTGTGAAATGTTTGTGCTAATGAACTTGAAAATGCATTGTGAAAATGTCTCTACAACCTGAGGACGAGAAGCTGGGAGCAATCTGTTAATTTAAACACTCAAAGAGCTGAGATAAGAGTGAAATTTCACTGGAATGGACAAACAGTAAAGGGACAGTGGCGAAGAGCAGTTTGAAACTTGACTTTATTGTTTGTATTAAGAGCTTTTTTTTCTCTTTTTGTTTAAAAAATGTTTAAGATGTTAAAGAATACCTTCAGATTCATGTGAATCTGTTTCAGTAACTAATCACTATGGAAACCAACTGCAAAAAAATCCCAGTACAGGGGCTTGGACATGGTCAATCAACTGCTCAGGGTAGTCAGAGTCAGGAAACTCTGTAATTGTGGGTGAGGGAGCGAAAGGCGGGTGGCACGCTATTCCCATTGGTGCATCTGTACAAATGGCGTGAGGGAGTGAGTAGACTGTGCAGAAGAGATTCAGGGTTAGTCTGAGTCAGATGTTAATGAAGATGAGAGTGAGTGGGGAAGATGTTGCAGGAAACGGTGAGTAGAGTAACAGAGATAGAGTGAGTGTGAGGTATCAATGAGAAAAAGGTGGCACTTTCACTAGCAAAGTGAAGAAGGTCATTGATCTTCTTCCTACATTCTGTGTATTCCTTCAGATGGTTGAGACTGCACTGGCCTGGATGGTAATTGTGGTCCAGATCAGTGTGGTTCCAGTAGAATGGCATCCTCTATTGGCCTAGGAGAAAAAGACGTCCTGCCTCTGCATTTCCCCATCCCTATCAGCAACATCTCTATATCCCTGCCCACAAAGAGAGACACCAGTTTTCCATTGCCTGCCACATCCAGGGCCAATATCAGGAACCATGCAGTGCAGTTCCAGACTGATAGCTCTTGTCTGGGGGCACAATATGTTTTCAAAGATGGTGTTGCACCACTGATGTTGGTCAATTCTGGGATATCCAGTTGTTTTGAAGATGACACATGGTATGATGGTGCTAGAATGTCTGAGAGGGGCACCAAAGGATGGGGTATGTAATAACTCGGGCAGGTTTTGTAAGATAAGGTGTTAGATGTCCCCAAGCATCACAATGTCAAACCCTCTGAAAAACGTGACAAAACTGACACTTGGTGGAAGAAATTAAAATTCAGCCCTTGATCTATCAAGGCAGGTTTCATTCTGGGATCTGACATGTACTAATCAGAAAACTGTCTGTAATGTAGTGCAGCCAGCTAGTTTGGATGCCAATCGAGAGTTGTCAATTGAAGATTCTGATGAATTATATGACACAACACTATACAACAGGTCAGTTACAACAGGTCAAACTCCTCTTAGTTAAAAATCACACAACACTAGGTTATAGTCCAACAGGTTTATTTGGAAGTACAAACTTTCAGAGCGCTGTTCCTTCGTCCGGGAGCTACTGGAGCAGGATCATTGGACACAGACTGTGCTATTGTTTGTGTTAGGCTCACTACTATATTTGTTTTGATTTTTACTGGCATTTTTGATGGTTTGCCTCTAACCTTTTTCTCCTATCTACCCCATTATTTCTTTTGCACAATTTTCTATAATACAGCGTCACACGGGAACGCAAATACGGCTGTATAGGAGAACTACCTGTAGTTATAGAGTCATAGAGGTGTACAGCATGGAAACAGACCCTTCGGTCCAACTGGTCCGTGCCGACCAGATATCCCAACCCAATCTAGTCCCATCTGCCAGCACCTGCCCCATATCCCTCCAAAGCCTATTCATATTCTATTCATATACCCATCCAAATGCCTCTTAAATGTTGCAATTGTACCAGCCTCCACCACTTCCTCTGGCAGCTCATTCCATACACATACTACCCTCTATGTGAAAAGATTGCCCCTTAGGTCTCTTCTATATCTTTTCCCTCTCACCCAAAACTTATCCCCTCTAGTTTTGGACTCCCTGACCCCAGGGAGAAGACATTGTCTATTTATCCTATCCATGCCCCTCATGATTTTGTAAACCTCTATCAGGTCACTCCTCAATCTCTGACACTCCAGAGAAAACAGCCCTAGCCTGTTCAACCTATCCCTGTAGCTCAAATCCTCCAACCCTGGCAACATCCTTGTAAATCTTTTCTGAACCTTTCAAGTTTCACAACATCTTTCCAATAGGAAGGAGACCAGAATTGCATATAATATTCCAACAGTGGTCTAACCAATGTCCTGTACAGCCACAACATGACCTCCCAACTCCTATACTCAATACTCTGACCAATAAAGGAAAGCATACCAAACGCCTTCTTCACTATCATATCTACCTGCGACTCCACTTTCAAGGAGCTATGAACCTGCACTCCAAGGTCTCTTTGTTCAGCAACACTCCTGAGGACCTTACCATTAAGTATATAAGTCCTGCTAAGATTTGCTTTCCCAAAATGAAACACCTCACATTTATCTGCATTTAACTCCATCTGCCACTTCTTAGCCCATTGGCCCATCTGGTCAAGATCCTGTTGTAATCTGAGGTAACCTTCTTCACTGGCAACTATACCTCCAATTTTGGTGTCATCTGCAAACTTACTAACTGTACCTCATATGCTCACATCCAAATCATTTATGTAAATGACGAAAAGTAGAGGACGCAGCACCGATCCTTGTGACACTGCAATGGTCACAGGCCTCCAGTCTGAAAAACAATCCTCCACCACCACTCTCTGTCTTTCACCTTTGAGCCAGTTCTGTATCCAAATGGCTAGTTCTCCCTTTATTCCGTGAGATCTAACCTTGCTAAGCAGTTTCGCATGGGGAACCTTGTCGAAAGCCTTACTGAAGTCTATACAGATCACATCTACTGCTCTGTCCTCATCAATCCTCTTTGTTACTTCTTCAAAATTGAAAATAGGAGTCAACCAATTCTCTAGGTTTGCAGATGACACAAAGACAGGTGGAGGGATAGATAATGTGGGGGAGGCTGTAGAAAAAAGTGGACAGGCTAGGAGAGTGGGCAAAGTGCCAGATGGAATAAAATGTGGGAAACAGTGAGGTTATGCACTTTGATAGGAAGAATAGAGATGTAAACTGTTTTCTAAATGGAGAAAGAATTTGGAAATCTGAAACACAAAGGGACTTGAGAGTCCTAGTTCAGGATTTTCTTAAGGTTAACATTGCTGCAGAAGGCTGTGGAGGCCAAGTCATTGACTGTATTCAAGTCAGAGCTAGATGGGTTCTTGATTAGCAAGAGGATCAAAGTTCACAGAAAGAAGACAGGAAAATGGGGTTGAGAGACATATCAGCCATGATCGAATGTTGGAGCCGACTCGATTGATCAAATTGCCTTATCATCTGCAGTGCCAGCAATTTTCAATGCAACCAAATTTACTTCTCCTCACGGAGGTAGGCAAGTATTCAGGCTGTATTCATACTCTATTGCAGCATATAAAAGAAATTAGATTAGATTAGATTATTTACAGTGTGGAAACAAGCCCTTCGGCCCAACAAGTCCACTGCCGAAGCGTAACCCACCCAGAACCATTCTCCTACATTTACCCCATCACCTAACACTACGGGCAATTTAGCATGGCCAATTCACCTAACCTGCACATTTTTGGATTGTGGGAGGAAACCGGAGCACCCGGAGGAAACCCACGCAGACACAGGGAGAATGTGCAAACTCCACACAGAGAGTTGCCTGAGGTGGGAATTGAACCCCGGTCGCTGCGAGGTAGCAGTGCTAACCACTGTGCCACCGTGCCGCCCACAAATCTTGTTGAAAAGTAGATTCCATTTAAATTCACAATGCCTGAAGGAGAAATGTACTTGAAGTTTTCGTTAACAACGACAAGGTTCTCCGCTCCTGTAGGAGGAACCCTCACGTTCCTTATTAACACACTGCTGCTATCCTAGCCTCTGTCTAAAACAATCAGTAGTTAGTTAAAAATCACCAGGTTATAGTCCAACAGGTTTAATTGGAAGCACACTAGCTTTCGGAGCGACGCTCCTTCATCAGGTGGTAGTGGAGGGCTCGATCGTAACACAGAATTTATAGCAAAAATTTGCAATGTAATGTAACTGAAATTATACATTGAAAAATTGATTGTCTGTTAGAATACAGTAATAGTTTCACTTCTTTAGTAGTTAGTAAACGACAACCAATCCTTTTAAAGAGAAGCTGGCCTCATGTTAGCACCTGGCAGTTCCCCAAAGAGCTGCCAGATCTCAGCCAGAGACTACTCAGTAATGAATGCTGTAATTGTTCTGGCTGAATTCAGCTAATTAATTTTCAATCTGTGTCCCTATACTTCATGATAATTAGCACGCCTAGGTAAAAGTAATCTCATCACAATAGTGTAGGTGTGTGCCTGTGCTGGTATTCAGATTACAGTGGCATGTAGTGCATCACATCAGTCTACATTGTTTTGCTCATGCTGTATGCATCATTGAATGCAGCTGCTTTGTTGCCCACAGAGAGCTTCAACACTCTACAAAGGAACATCAGCTCAACAGCAGTATTGGCAGAGAGGTGAGAGCAGTTTGCTGTCTGTTCTATTGTCTGGGTAATCCAATGCGACTCAACCAGACTTGAATTATTTTTGCACTATTTCTTAATCAAGGACCTGCTGGCAGTTTATGTCAGCAGATTGTGTCCCTTATGATCAGTGTCGCATTTTACTTTTGGTTTTGGCAGACTGCAGGGACTGGGGGGTGAGCAATCATTCCAATGAGATACTTGCTGAAATAGCTGTTACTTATTCATCTATATTCCAATGAGTACAGGCTCAATCTACTCAACATCTCCTCAAAAAATAGTCCCCCCGTATCAGGTATCAATCTAGTGAACTTTCTCTGGACTGCCTTCAATGCTAATCCTTTCCTAAAATCAAGGACCCAAAACTGTTCACAATATTCCAGCTGTGGTCAGATTAATGCCTTGTATAGTTTTAGCAAAATCTCTTCATTTTTACACTCCAGACCCTTCGAAATAAAGACCAACATTTAATTTGCCTTTCCTCTTCCCTACTGAACATGGATTGTTTTGTTGTTTGTGAATGAGGACTCCCAAAATCCCTGTGTCACTTCCTGCAGTTTTTCTCTATTTAAATAATATTCCATTCTTCTATGCTTCCTGCCAAAGTGCATATCCTCCATTTTCCCATATTATATTCCATCTGCCAAAATTTTGCCTGCTCACATTCCTGTCTATAGCTCTCTGCCAACGCTTTATGTCATCATCTCCACTTGCCTTGCCATCTATTTTTGTGTTATCTGAAAACTTGGCTACGGTAAAGTCACTTTCCTCATCCAAGTTGTTAATATCTATTGTGAATAATTGTGGCCCCTGCATTGATCCCTGTGGCACTCCACTCGTTACAGGCTGCCATTCTGAAAATGCTCCCTTATCCCAACTCTGTCTTTCATTATTTTGCTAATCTTCCAGCCATGCTAATGTGCTACCCTCATCACCAAGGTCCCTTATCTAATTTAGTAACTTAATGTGTGGCGCCTTATCAAACACCTTCTGAAAATGCAAATATATTGCATCCACTGTTGCATCCACATTGCTATGACAGAGGCATTGGTCCATCATGCCTGCACTGGTTGTCTTATCTGGTGCCAATCTCTTGCCTCTTCTCCCA